>NC_045555.1:23181352-23277037 GCF_009769535.1 Thamnophis elegans | reverse complement strand
GTCGTGTATTTCAGGCTGGAGGTAGAAAACAGTCCTTCCAAATAGCGCATCTATGCTTTCTTAGGCCAGTGGTGAACGATCTGTGTGACTCGTATCATTTTATCTTGCCCCCCCCCCCATGATAGAATCAAGAGTGGGATTCAGTGGGGTTCAGGTGAACCGGTAATTCCAACAATCAGCTAAGAGTGAACCGATTCACTCCAACAATCAGGTTGGCTGACCCACCCACCTTTCCTCATTACTTACCTATATCCTCTTGGCTGATTAGCATGACAGAGTATACATATTGCTGCTCCTCAGCTGTGTTACTCCCCAAGAAGAAACATGGAAGGTAAGTTTTGGTAAAACTCTGCACGCGATCACTGAACCGCTTGTTAAACTGGCAGGATCCCACCACTGGATATAATAGACCCCAATGTTGAAAGGGGTCTTTTGATCTTTCAGAAAGTTTTTACACTGCATAGATACAGTCAGTAGGAGAGAACAGGAGAGAATTTGGAAAGGAAGCCACTCCCCCATTTCTAAATATTCTTGACAAATTGAAGATGGGTTGAAAAGATGCCCTGACTTGCTTCCCTAGTACACAGCCCAGCTGTGCCTATCAACTATATAAATGATTTAGGGCACTCTTTCCCAATTCAGGGTGTGGGGTGGGGATAGGCTATTTTGATGGAAGGACCCCTCTTCATTTTGATTTCAGACAAATCTTCTTTTCAAATTCCCAGCAATAATCTAAGGGGCCTCTTTGTTCCCCAAACCTTTCCACTTCACGGATATAAGAGGTCAGGATTGAAAGGAAGGAGGGAAGGAGGGGAGGAGATAATAAATAAATAAATAAATGAAAGACAAGAAAGAAAAGAAGGAAAGGAAGAAAGAGAAAAAAGAAAGGAAGGAAGGTAGAAAGAAAGAAAAAGGAAGGAAGGAAGAAAGAAGAAAGACAACTAGAAAGAGGAAGGAGCTAGAGAGGATGGAGAGGAGGAGAGAAATAAAGAAAAAGAAAGAAGAAAAGGAAAAAAAGAGAAAAAGGAAGGAAGGAAGAAAAAGGAAAAAGAAAGAAGAAAGACAACTATAAGGAGGAAGGAAGGAGCTAGAGAGGAGGGAGGGAGGGGAGGAGAAAAAGAAAGAAAGAACAAGAAAGAAAAAGAAAGAAAAGAAAGAAAAAGAAAAGGAAGGTAGAAAGAAAGAAAGAAGAAAGAAAGAAGAAAAACAGAAAAAGGAAGGAAGGAGCTAGAGAGGAGGAAAGGAGAGAAGGAGGAAGAAAGAAAGAAAAAGAAAGAACAAAAGAAAGAAGGAAAGAAAGAAAGGAGAAAGAGAGAGAGAGAGAGAGAGACCACACAAATTCAACCAAATAAGTGGGAGAAGTAGGGTTTGATCTTCAACAAGGACAATGAAAATCAACCTGCTCTAATCAAATCTTGGGATTTGTTCTTCCTTCTTGGGGTTTATGATTATCCATGCAATTTGACACAACAGAAAAGAGAAGAAAAAAGGGTGAGGCGAGGGATTGATTTTCGTGTTTCTGAAGTCCACTTTATGGCACCGTGGGTGTTCACTGCAGTATTGATTATGTAATAGATGAGAGAACAACCTAGCCAGAGGAGGAGGAAGAAACCATGCAAATCAAGATGTTGGGGGTCTAGCTTCGTAAACAACGGAAGACGTGGGGAAGGGTTGAAGTCCTGAAGAGCCCATTTCTTATTTTTCTTCTGGAATATTGGTCACAACAAGGGATAACTCTATTGCATTATTAGACTGAAATGTTTAAAATTCGATCAGATTGCATGGTAGCCTTAAAGATGAATTTTGATGATGGAATTCCAGCCCACGTAGGGTTTTTCGTAAGTTAAGAAAATTCTCTTAAGCAATTCCAGTTCTGACAGCTGTCCTAATCCTAGTACTGCCTGGATTGCAATAATCAAAACATCAAACCCACACGCACATTGTTATTATTAGCAATATAATTAGTTAGCAAGGCTCAACAGAGTCTTCATTTTCTTAGTGTCCTGTGGAACAATGGCTGAGTCTGACTCCTTTCTATCGGTCCAGGATAGAAAGTGTCCTCACATACTGTGTATGGTATGTTGGTTTAACAACTGCGGGCAGGAAGGTACCACAGAGAGTGATTAATTTGGCACAAGAAACCATTGTTTCGAACACCACTAGGTGACATTACCGAGTCTCGCTGGTTTAGCAGAGTAAGGAAGATACTTAGGGATGATTCACACCTGGTCAGTGTCTCTTTTCACTTTTACCATTGGGCAGAAGACACCAAAGTATAGCCAGCTGGACAAACAGGTTTAAAAACAGATTCTACCTATGGGTTAGGGGACGTGTGTCAGGCCTGCAGTTTTCTTTTGGATCTTTGGCCTGTCACACTTTCTATTATTCTACTATGCCTTTTTCTATTATGGGAAAATGGGAAGGGGGATTGCACGGAGTTATATGCTATGTAGCCATAACAAAATTCTTTCTAGAAAGCCAAGGTCATCCTTTGTCTCTGTACCTCTGCACCTGGCCAGAACTGGGTGGGTGGAACTGCCAGCATGGCAGTGGGAGATTATACCACGTGACCCTGACATCACGGTGGCTCAGTGGCTAGGACACTGAGCTTGTTGATCAGAAAGATCGGCAGTTTGGCGGTTCGAATTTCTAGCGCCGCATAATGGAGTGAGCTCCCATTACTTGTCCCAGCTTCTGCCAACCTAGCAATTCAAAAGCACATAAAAATGCAAGTAGAAAAATATGGACCATTTTGGTGGGAAAGTAACAGCGTTCCTTGCGCTTTTGGCATTTAGTCATGCCGGCCACATGACCACGGAGATGTCTTTGGACAGTGCTGGCTCTTTGGCTTTGAAATGAGCACCGCCCCCTAGAGTCAGGAATGACTAGCACATATGTGCAAGGGGAACCTTTACCTTTACCCATGGGCTGTCAGACCCCTAAGCACAATATACCACAAACGAATTAATATGACGAATTTCATTGGTGCCAGTTAGTGTGTAATATGTATATACCATATCTGTCCGCCTGTCCACCCATCCCTCCATCTGTCTGTCTGTCTATTCCATCCATCATATCATCCATCCATCCTGGTGTCTTCGTGCAAGTCACATTCTTTTCTCCGGCAACAAATAATTATAAATATCATTCATTTGGGGCAGGCTACTAAGTTTTATCCAAATGCTTTTGTTGACTGGGGGTGGGGAATTAATACCTTTGGGATGGGGAAAAGGGACTCTTTATTCATTTTGATTGGAACATTTTCCAAGGAAATTTGGATTCCTCCCTTGTTTTAAACAAACTTTTCACTCATTTATGTCTCCCAACACTACCACCACCAAAGTTGCAGCAACCAGCCTCTGCAATTCGTTTTCAGAGACCCTTCTGAGCCACCCAGAGTCCCTAGGGAGTGGGCGGCATACAAATCTTATTAAAGTTGCAAAGTTGCAAGTTCTTCATTGTGTAATGTGTATAATATAAAGTGTGTGTGTCTGTGTGGGTGTAGGTATACAATTTCAATGGGGCACATGGTGCAAGCAAATTGAGATAGAAAGTCGTTTGCACAAACTGAGCGTCAGAGGTTAGTATATTTTGTTTTATTTTTTCTCTCTCTTTAAATCTTGCATATGCATGTATGTGTGTATGTATGCTGTGTACAAAGACAGCTCTGTCCTGCGGTATTGATTTATTAGATTCTCTGGCATTTTAGTAGTGGTCGTTATGTTATATTTATGGGATGAATGTTGGATTCCCTCATTATGTTATCCTCATTTATTTTACATACTTTTATGACTGGCTGCGTTCAGCTTTACATTTAAAGCTTTATTGCAGCTGTCAGAATGGAAGGTGGGGGGAAGAATGTGCTTATGGGTGGGAAATTTACATGTTTACTATTGCAATCATGATTTATTTAATCTTTACATATAAATATAGGCTGGGATTATTATTTTTCACAAATCAAGTATATGTTTATATATTGAAGTCTGAAATCTTACCTTATTTGGGGAGCGGGGGGGGGAGTGTTGTCAGGCACCAAAGACTAGGGTCACACGAGAAGTTTCAATTAATCTGATTTATTATTAATCATGCCCATGCACATGATCCTACTCAACTAATGTTTAGCACTATTTTGGCACATGAAAAGTGTCAGTGGAATTCAGGATGGGTTGGACTTAGTCCATTTGTGGCGACGTAGCAACTCTAAACTAATTCCTCTTTTGACTCTGCCCCCATTTTCTGCCACTCCTCCAGTGGTGAAATTCCAAAAATTTCCCTATCGGTTCTGTGGGCATGGCTTGGCCATGTGACTGGGTGGGCGTGGCGGTCATGTGACTGGGTGGGCATATCTGCACAACTGACTCACACACAATGCAAAACAGCTGGACTTCACACAAAATGGCCCCTGCAGTAAGCAGGAACCTCATTGCACAACTTTTTAAAAACTTTTTTAAAGCATTTTTTTTTACTTCCAGTTCGGGCAAATAGGTATTAAAAAAATGCTTAAAAAAAGTTCCAACGATCGTGCGGCACAACTGATTGCCACACAGCTGATCGTTGGAACTTTTTTAAAAACTTTTTTTTAGCATTTTTTTATTATCAGTTTGGGCAACAATAGTAAAAAAATGCTTTAAAAAACCTAACAAAAAAACGTTCCCAGGATCACATGCCACAGATGATTCTCTGAACTTTTTAAAAACTTTTAAAACCATTTTTTTACTACCGGATCAGGTGAACCACCCCAAACCGGTAGCATTTTACCCCTGCGCTCCTCTTCCTACATTTTTTTTACAATTTTTATTTATTTATTTTTCTTAACACATATTGTATTTCCCCCCTCCCCCTCCCCCCAAATCCCCACCTCCCTTCCCTCCCCCCGACTTCCCAAAGACCATACGTGGTATAATTTTTGAACAATCACAGTCTGAAATATCTCTACATTGAACTCAGCTTCTTACTGTTACCCAAATTTAAAACAATTTAAATTATTACTGATACTAAGCATAAGCTATCTGGAGTTTTTTAGTCCCATATTTACTTTTTATGTAATCAATCCACTTTTTCCAGTCTCTTTTGTATCTCTCGTTTGAATGTTCTTTGAGATATGCTGAGATTTTGGCCATTTCGGCTAAGTTCATAACTTTCAAAGTCCATTCTTGAATTATAGGTAAATCTTTCTTCTTCCAATACTGCGCCACCAAGAGTCTTGCTGCCGTTATTAAATACAGGATCAAATTAGTCTCTGCTACTGTAAAATCAATGCATATACCCAGTAAAAACAACTGGGGGGTAAATTTTATCCTTCTTTTGAAGATGTTTTGCAGGATCCACCATATTTTTATCCAAAATGCCTTAACATTACAACATGTCCACCATATATGAAAATATGTAGCATCACAAGAACCACATCTCCAACATTTAGGTTGAACATTTGGATACATAGAGGCAAGCTTTTTAGGATCTAGGTGCCATCTATAAAACATCTTATAAAAATTTTCTCTCAAGTTTTGTGCTTGTGTAAATTTCACATTTCTTACCCAGATTCTTTCCCATGTTTCAAGCATTATTGGTTCCTCGACATTCTGAGCCCATTTTATCATACAATCCTTAATCAGTTCCGTTTCAGAATCCATCTGTACTAATACATTATATATCCTCTTTATATGCATTGAGCTTTGATCTCTTATTTGTTTAAACAAATTATCCTCAACTTTTACAAAGCCAATTTTTTGATCTGTTTTCCACCTAGCTTGTAGTTGACCATACTGAAACCACGTTTGAACTACCTTCTCTTCTTTAAGTACCTCTAAAGATTTTAGTTCCATCACCCCTCTTTCTGAGATAAGAAGTTGTCTATAGGTGGTTCTATCGAGTTTTTGTTCTACATTCATATTTTCAATTGCATGTCTAGGAATTGCCCACATGGGCACTTTATCATTTAGTTTATGTTGATATTTTTTCCAAACCCGCAATAAAGCATTTCTTAAGATGTGATTTTTAAATTTCTTATCCGTTTTTTTGTTAAATAACAGGTAAGCATGCCAACCATATAACAAATCATATCCCTCGATATTCAAAATTCTGTCATTAGTTAGATGAATCCAATCACTAATTGCAGATAATGCCACTGCGTCATAGTATAATTTTAAGTTAGGTAATTTCAATCCTCCTCTTTCACGTGCATCTTGCATTATTTTCATCTTTACCCTCGGCTTCTTTCCTGCCCACACAAATTTGTTGATACCCTTCTGCCATTCTAGAAGATTCGCATCTCTTTTAAGTATTGGTAACATTTGAAAAAGAAATAAAAATTTTGGTAAAATGTTCATTTTTACTGCCGCTATTCTACCCAGCAAGGACAAATGCAGTTTTTCCCACCTTTTCAACTCCAACTGTGTACTATGCCAAAGTGGTTCATAATTATACTTGTATAATTTCCCATTTGAGATTAAAATATTAACTCCAAGATATTTAACTTTTTTAACTACCTCACATCTTAGCGTCGCCCCCAGTTCTTCCTTCTGTTTGATAGTCATATTTATAGCTATTATTTTGGTTTTTCCTAGATTTATTTTAAATCCCGAGACTTGACCATATTGATTGATCGTATTCAATAATACCCTACTAGTTTCCTGCGGTTGCTCCAATATTATAACCAGATCATCCGCAAATGCACGAACTCTATATTCTTGCTGTCTAATTTTGATCCCTTTTAGACCGCCCAGGCCCCGTATCTTATTCAACAGTATTTCCAAAGTTATAATAAGCAATAATGGGGACAGAGGACAGCCCTGTCTTGTACCTTTTTCAATTTGAAAGGAGTCTGTCAGACTTCCATTGACAATGATCTGGGCTGTTTGCTGCTGATATATTGCACCAATTGACCGTAAAAAGCCATCTCCTATCTGCATTTTTTGCAATGTCTTCAGCAGGAATTGCCAATTAACTCGATCAAAGGCTTTCTCCGCATCCAAAAATATGAATGCGGCCGGGATTTGATTGTTCTTTCCCAGGTATTCTAAAGCGTTGATAATTAATCTAACGTTATCCTTCATCTGTCTGCCCTGTATAAAACCAGTTTGATCGGTATGTATCAGTTGCTGAGTTACCCCCATTAGCCTATTTGCTAATATTTTAGTAAAAATTTTATAATCTACATTGAGTAATGAAATAGGTCTGTAATTTTTTGGTTGGGTAAGGTCTTGATCTTCTTTGGGTATCAACGATATGAACGCAGTCTTCCACGAGGGAGGCACTTTCCCTCCCGATTGAATTTTATTGAATAGTTCTCTGAGGGGTTCTACCATTTCTAACTGTAGATATTTATAATAAACAGCTGTTAAACCATCTGTACCTGGTGCTTTCCCTAACTTTAATTGTTTAATTGCCTGCAAAATTTCCCCAGAGGTTATAGGTTGGTTCAGCTTATGCCTATGTTCTTCTCTGACTAGGGGGATTTTCTCTTTATCTAGGTATTTGTCTATATCTCCGTCCTTAATTTTATCCCCTTTATACAACTCTGTAAAAAATTCCCGAAATACCTTTTGAATCTCTTCCTGTTGAAACACTTCCTTCCCTCTGTAACACAATTTGGATACATTTCGAGCTTTCCTTTTTTTTCTAATCTGATAAGCCAACCACCTACCGGGTTTATTTGCATTGCAGAAAGTATTATGTTTAGCATATAATAAACTAGTAGCTACCTGGTCAGAGATCAGCATATCAAACTGAGATTTTAATATAGCAATTGTTTCCCTAATCTTTGTATCTCCTGGATTCAATGTTAATTCTGACTCTTTCCCTTTAATTTCCTCTTCCAATTCTTTTCGTTTTTGCCCTTGTTTGTATCTATGTATTTATTTATATTCATTAATACTCCTCTCATATACGCTTTGCTTGCATCCCATACATATTCCAAAGATGTACCCTTGTTCATATTGAAGACAAAATATTCCGATAGCAATTTTTTACAATCATTAACATACTTTTCATATCTAAATAAATTTTCATTCAACCTCCAGGACCTTCTTGCCTGGGCTACCCTTCCCAATTCCATCCAGACTGGATTATGGTCTGAAAGAACTCTCGCCATAATCTTTGTCTTCTTCACCCTACAAAGTAAATCATTTGTAATTAGTATAAAATCAATCCTTGAAAGAGATTGATGTCTATTGGAAAAAAAGGTAAAGTCATATTCTTCTGCATGCCTCTCGCGCCAAGCGTCTCGCAATTCAAAGTCGTCCAGCATGTCAAAAAAGGGTTTGGGTAACTTAGCTCGAAATTTGGTGTTCAGTCGAGCTGTCTTCTTATCTCTTTTGGTGTCGATCACGCCATTCCAGTCACCCATTAATATACAAGACTCAAAATCCCACTGTACTAATTTAGCATGGAGGTTTCTATAAAATCCATCTTGTTGTTGATTTGGAGCATAAATTCCCAATAGTAACGTCTTTTTCCCTTCTAAGATTAAATCTAATGCAATATATCTTCCAAAGGGATCTGCTTCAATTAGCTCAGCTTTAATGTCTTTTCTTAAATATACTACTATGCCATTTTTCTTTTCCATGGCTGAGGTCGCAAAATGTTGGCCCAGTTTGGGGTTAAACAAATATTTTTGATCGGTTGATTTGATATGAGTTTCTTGCAAGCAAATTATGTCATTCTTAAACTGCTTAAGATAATGAAATATTTTCTTTCTTTTCTGTGGAGAGTTCAGTCCGTTAACATTCCATGTCAAAATCTTAGTTGTCATTTTTGGTTGCCTGAAGCTTTTTTAGAGCCTCCCGCAAGGCCTGTCTCACCTTTGGTTTGGCTCCTCCCACAGCTTCTGAGCTTGTTGCAGTAGCACCTTGGTCAGTGGCCAATGATTGTTGAGATTGTTGCATAGTAGCTTGTTTATCCGTTTGTCTGGTGGTCTTACGGTTGGATCTTTTTTCCTTGACTCCTTGCCCTTCCGGAAGAGGGAGATGATACATTTTATCTAATGGTTGTGTGGTTTGCTGTTTATCTTGTTCGTCTCGTGGTTTTTCACCATATCCCGAAGGTTCAGGGTATCCCATCTTCAGAATCTTATGATAGAAATCACGAGCTTTCCATACAGAGCTGAGACGATATCTTTGTTTGTCCATTGTAACTATAATACCGAATGGGGCATCCCATCTGTACTGTATCTGACGCCTTCTGAGCTCTTCCACCAGAAAAGCATAATCTCTTCTGGCTCTTAGCATCTGAGGCGGTATTTCTTTCAAAACAATCAGGTCCTGTCCACCAATTTGAAGCTTAGTATTGTAGGACTCTTGTAGTATCATATTTCTAGATTCTCTTGTAACAAAGTATATTACCACGTCTCGGGGAAGTTGCCTTTGTTTTGCCGCCCATGAATTAACACGAAAAATCCTGTCAATCTGCCAATCAGAATTGGATCCCGGTTTTCCCACCAGACGGTCAAAAGCTTCAGAAAACATTTGCTTTAGGTTCTCCTGCTTTTCTTCACGCAGCCCCCTCACTCTTAATGCAAGCTCCATCTGCTTATACTGTATCATACTGTATCTTCCTACATTTTCTTTCGCAAATATCTTATGGTTTTTTTTAAAAAGATGGATCTCCTTACAATGCTTAATTTTGTCATCTTAATTGGAAGTAACCCCTGATTGCAGTTGAAATAGGTTAGTGTAGAGAAGATTTCTATGTATGTAGTCTATCTGTGATGTACAATATGGAAGGCAGACTGATTAATTCTCCAATGTAGGAATGAGTGTTTCCACTTTATTTGGGCCAAATGTCATCGCTCTAGGTTTGCAAGTTCATTTGTCAGCTTCAAAAGGTGTGAATATTTTCAGACGGTTACTGGTAAAATGAATGAATGAATTAAAAAATAAATAAATAGAAACATTTCAGAGGATGAGGGTTTAGAGATCAACTATCTTTCAGGGCTTTGTCTTAGATCCAGCACTATTCAACTTCTTTGTAAATATCCTACAAGATTGAGTGGAAGATGCTTATCAGAAATGTAGTTGAGAGCAGCCTAAACTTTTAGATTAAAACAAAAATGTTATTAAAAATTGACAGATTTGAATATTGGGCCAAATTCAGTGGGGTATTATATAACTATGACAAGTATACATGTCAAGTGCAGGAAATCAGAAGTCCAGGCAGTTCAAATAAATATATAGATTTATTGAATGGTAAAGCTCCTACAAGAATCTGAACTACTAACGGTCAAAACAAATTGGCGGTAGATAAGAGTCAGTGGAATTCAAGGTGGACCGGACTTAGAACTCTTGTGGGTGTGAAGGGATTCAAGACTGGTGACACATTTAATTTCTCCCTCGGGCTCAGCCTGGTCATCTCCTATAGGAAATTACAGTGTCTATGTAGAAAAATTCAAATTCTTAGGTTCTGCATTAGGAAATACTGGCTTGGTGTGGCTAAATCTGGCAAGATTCTGTCTACAGGCGAGCTACAATAAAGAAACTACTCTGAAGTAACTCCTTGTGTCATTCTTGGCTCCTTGTTTCTCACATTAATTGACATGAAGGATCTAGAGCAGTTTGAGAAGCTATCCATCAGTATGATAATTTTATATTTTATATATTTTTATACTTTCAAACTTTAGCAAGTTGTTTCAGTTCCAAGCAAAAATTAATCTCCTCTAAAACATTTTGCTTTTCAGTATAATAGTTACTAGGCAATGCATGGCGCATTGAGTCATCCTTTCAGGAATACCTCCTTACCTAAATAGAGAAACTGATGGGGAAAAACACAGTGGCAGTGGGAATAACTTTTGATTTCCTGCTGGCTTCCCTATTGACTTTGCTTAGGATAAGCCGACAGGGAGCATCGGAAGACACAATCATGTAACCACGACTAACTCTAACAATGCTGCAGAGGCCACCAGTTTGCAACACAACTAGTGCGAAGAACCTTGAAATTTCAACTGCATGGAAATGATGGGTCCTGAATTTTGTAGGCATTCTTTAAATGAGCACATCTGAAGTACTTCGATTTGCATTACGATGCATCATTTGGGCTAATCGAAGGTTACAAACAGAAAAAAAAAGATGGGATAATTTCTAGTAGTATAGTGGAAGAGTGTCAAACTCAAGTCCCAGAGCCGGATCTGGTCTGTGGAGTCAGGGGTGGTATTCAGCCAGTTCGGACCAGTTTGGGTGAACTGTATGCTAATTTTACATCTGGTTTGCCGAACTGGCAGTTACAAGGCCCCGCCCACCCCTCCCTTCCCAGGAGTCTCCACACAGCTTGTTTTGGATGCCAGGTAAGTGCAGGGCCCATGCAGAGGCTCTGGAAGGGTGAAAATGGGCCTGTTTTTGCCCTCTCAGAGGCTCGAGGGAAGCCTGGGAAGGGCAAAAAAATGGCCTCCAAGAAGTCCGGAAACAGAAGTCCATTTCTATGGCAGAGGATTGCAGGAGGCTGTCACAGCCTAAAACAGTTTTCACTGGCAGAGAGCTTGGGCTGCCACAGGCAACCTCGATTCTAGTGATGTCAAGCTGGCCACGCCCACCCTGGCCATGGCCACCCCAGCCCTCTGAGGTCAAACACAACCCTGATGTGGCCCTCAATGAAATTGAGTTTGACACCCCAGGTATAGATGATACAGTCCAGATGTGAAAATGGCTCTTTTCAGAGATTTTCAAATTGAAAGGTAGCATATTTTTCTCCATATTTGTTGCTTAATGTGACTCTGCTTTGAAGGGTCTTCTCTTTGAAATTGATTCCGTTTAGCTTGATTTGAAAACGCCGTCCTACGTTAATGAATAAATTCTTCTAGATAGGGGTACAGGCACCTGCTAATCAATGTTCAGCACGGAATATTAAACTGAACAGCCTCGTGAGGCATGTCTGGTATTCTTTCACTTACCAGAACTAGCTTGCTTCACAGCGATGCACATCTCATTTGGAAATATCCGATTCATTCATCCCTCACCAAAATTGGGCGAGGGGTGAACCTAGATTGGTTTATGGAAAGAGGTTCCACAGCCTCCATTTTTTAAAAGGCGGATGTGCAATTTGAGTTTGAAAAATTTGGTGGTTGACCTTGAGCTGAATATAAAGTAGAAGGCTACCAAGACCTAGAGGTGTGTGTGTGTGTGTGTGTGTGTGTGTGTGTGTGTCTATGTGTGAAAGAGTGAAAGCATACTGGTTGCATTACAGCAGAGTTGCTAACCATAGGTTCATATATACGTTTTGTGAGCTTAAAATTCTCAAAATATGTTTCTTTATATTGTTGGGGAAAGGATTGGTTGATAAATCAGTGAACAAAAGTAGATTTAGTCCTTTCCTTCCTTCCTTCCTTCCTTCCTTCCTTCCTTCCTTCCTTCCTTCCTTCCTTCCTTCCTTCCTTCCATTCGCTTTAGACTTATGAAAAATGCTATTTAAAAGTAGGCAATAACAGAAAAACAATCTAATCTAGTGAATTTTGTGAGAGCAAATTTGTTTAAGAGAGGTGTAAGGGAATGCTACAAAAATTACAAAATTACAAAAATTACAAAAGAAATTATAATAGAAAAGAATAGAATTAAATTCTTTATTAGCCGTTAGGGGTTGGTTCATAAAGAAAAATAAAATAGAACGTAAAATAGAATACGTTCATCAAGAATAAAAAAATACAACACTTTGTATTCAATCAAATCATACTAGGAAACAAAACAGTATAAATTGTAAAGATACAATAATTATGTAAATAATCATTAATAAATTATATAAATAAATAAATAATACATTATGTAAATGATTATGTAGATAAATTAAAGGATGATTAGATAGATGGATGGATGGTGGGTGGATGGATGGGTGGATCTTTTTAGTTCTACTTAATGGATGTTTCAGCACTAGTGCTTTCTTGATGCGTAACAAATCTGCTTGTATTTCTTAATTAATTGGGGAAAAATAATTGCTTTGAGGCATATTTACATAAGAGTACAGTATATCCCAATTCTCTTTGATCTCTGCTCTTAAATGAAAGTGCACACTTCTTCTGCTGCAGAGGAGGCATCCTAAGGTAGTGTGGACACAATTCGAGTACCTTTCTTTTGCTTTCCAGGCCATCCTCTTAACAATAGCAAACAAGGATTTTAAGTGCTGCGTATAAGATTCATTTATAAATATATGTTTCACTCTTTGTAGATGCTGACTGACCTTCTGAAGCATTTTTATTCCGAGGAAAACCATGAAACATGTTTTTGTTTTTAATTAGGTGTGGAAAAAAATTAAGTGTGACAAGTGGCGTCTGAAATAATAGGCTTTCTGTCAGAGTCATTGGATTTATCTTGTCACATACTTTTTGCCTCTATAAATGGAGATATTTCATTTTTTTTTCTACTAGGCAAAACAGCCTTGAGTTGAGAGGAAATGACATTTTGGTATCTGTGTGTTCTTGTGTTTCTAAATTAAATAAATTAAACATGTTATGGTAACTTTCCCATTATAAGACCACATCTCAGATTCTCTCCATAGTGACTGAATGGAAATAAGGACAAACAAAAGACTTCTTCACACCATGCATAATGAACATGGATTCTACTGCTAATTTCCATGAGACGTAAATATCAGATCCTGAAAAGGTTTTCAGAGAAAGACAAGGGAAATCTTAGTCGTCATCTTCTTCTTCTTCTTCTTCTTCTTCTTCTTCTTCTTCTTCTTCTTCTTCTTCTTCTTCTTCTTCTTCTTCCTCTTCCTCTTCCTCTTCCTCTTCCTCTTCCTCTTCCTCTTCCTCTTCCTCTTCTTCTTCTTCTCCTTCTCCTTCTCCTTCTCCTTCTCCTTCTCCTCCTCCTCCTCCTCCTCCTCCTCCTTCTCCTCCTTCTCCTTCTCCTTCTCCTTCTCCTCCTCCTCCTCCTCCTCCTCCTCCTCCACCTCCTCCTTGACACACAAGACATCTGTCTTGGAGACAAGGCAGCTGATGTGAGCATGGTACCCAGGACAGGCATACAGCTTATTGAAGTGTTAGGGAACATCCTTCTGCAACTCAACCTATATTTGACTTGCCCCATGATTGAACAATGCCACCATGCAACTCAAGTCATAATGACTGATCATATTGATACTCTGCTTTGCTGCTCCTGGTGGTCGTCGTCGTCGTCGTCCTCCTCCTCCTCCTCCTCCTCCTCCTCCTCCCCCTCCTCCCCCTCCTCCTCCTCCTCCTCCTCTCCCTTCTTCCTCCAGCTTTGACAAATCATCCTGAAATGTATAATAGCCTTTAAATACAGTGTGTGGGGGGCATTAATGGAACAAAGAAAATATATATCCAGTCTAATTCTGTTGACACACACCACACAGTGCAATTCAGATGAAAGGATTTCTAGTTCACTTCTAAGCACTTTAAGAAAGCATCTCCTTTCCAAGGCT
The DNA here is from genome assembly GCF_009769535.1 of Thamnophis elegans. Classification (NCBI taxonomy): domain Eukaryota; kingdom Metazoa; phylum Chordata; class Lepidosauria; order Squamata; family Natricidae; genus Thamnophis; species Thamnophis elegans. Next base: position 23,262,679 of record NC_045555.1, on the reverse strand, counting down.
AAAGTGGTTGCTTTGAAGGCTGCCCTCACTGGCTGGGCTTGTTGAGTAGTTCTGGGCTGCGTGGAGGTGCAGATAGATGGGTCCCTCGTCAAAGCAGTTAGGGAAGATTGATTCAATTTATATGCCTGCCCATCTCAAATTTATGATTCTAGGTAGCTAGCAACGCTTCTGAAACTTCATGAAGCATATAACAAGTTTTTAAAGAAAAACCTTTGAATGGATCCACTCACTTGTACATAAACATTGTTTATAATTTTGCCTTTATGTTAAGTATTTGACTGCATGTCCAAGGTTCTGGTTTTAAGGAATGAAGTCAGGTTTCACAGCACTGATCAATTACTGTATTTTTCGGAGTATAAGACACACGTTTTTCCCTCAAAAAAGAGGCTGAAAATCTGGGTGCGTCTTATACACTGAATACAGCATTTTTTAGCTCCCGAAACCCTGCCCCCTTCCCAAAAATGGCAGTGCAGAACCTGTAAAAGGCGAGGGCAGAAATGAATGAAAAATGGGCCATTTTTTTTGCTCCATTTTGTCCCGCCCAGCCCCCAGGAGCACTCTTTAAGCCTCCTAAAAGCTATGCATGCATTTTTTTGGACAAAAAATGGGCCCGTTTTCACAAAAAACGGGCCATTTTTTGCTCATTTGGGGGGCCACCCCCCCAGGAGCACTCTACAAGCCTTCTAAAGGCTATTCATGCCTTTAAAAAAAAACACGGCCCATTTTCATGAAAAACAGGCCGTTTTTGGGAGGTTTGCAGAGTGCAAAACCTTTTTTTTTAAATTTGCCTCTACAAAACCTTGGTGCATCCTATACTCCGGTGCGTCTTATACTCTGAAAAATACGGTATTATTTTTAAAGGAAACCCATTGCCTTATTGGTGACAATCCTTTTCAGCACTGAGTGCCCAGAATGGAACACGCACGCATGTGCATGCTGGAACTCCAGAACCCCGAAGACCAGCTGGTCTTTGTGCGTGCTGGAGCCCTGAAAACCCAAAGACCAGCTGGTCGGTACACATGCACACACTGGCCACCTGGTCCTTGAGTTTCCTGTACACTCATGCATCCCCACCAGCTGGTCTTTGCATGCTTTAAACGCCAGAAATCCATAGACCAGGTGGCCAGTGCACGCATGTGCACAAGCCAGCTGGTTTTTGGGTTTCTGGACTCCAGCATGTGTGAAGACCAGCTGGCCGGTGCACATCCACATGCCAGAAACCAGAAGAGCAGCTGATGATGGCGCACGTGCCCACAGAGAGGGCTCTGCGTACCACCTCTGGCACACTTGCCATGTGTTTGCCATCCTGGCCTTATTGTGATTTATCACCAATAGAACAACAGTCCCCTAAATTTGATAGCAGGAATAACAACTGCAACAGCAACAATGGTTTGAAACAGGGAAAAAAAAAGCTTGTGGACTCAAGTAGGTTAATGATACGTGCAACTGGGGCAATCCCTTATCCGAAGTGACGCTGGTTTGTGGGGTAAGGGTGTTGTGTGCTCTGAATTTAACTATTAAGCAGTGCTTAACATTAATTCTGTGTGCCGTTTCCAGGGGAGAACGGGAGGGCAGAGATGTCAATAAATCTAGCCTGGTTTGAAGCAAATGTCACTAAATCTTAGTTCTGCTACTGTTCCCTGCTAGTGTCAAGAGCTGCTCAGCAAGACGGATTTGAGGAAGGATGGGAAACGTAGGATATTAAACCGCAGCACTGATAAGTTTTAGTTAAGAGGCAGGAGACGTGTCCTTGCGGTGACATTCAGTGGCTGATATTTGTTTCCCTTTAAATAATACGGCCGTACATCTGGGAGAATGATGGCTTGGTGTTGGGTGACATTGCCTCCTCACCAAGGTTACTGGCTGCAGGACAAGCCATATTCTCCTTTCTCTTTCGCCTCTCACACCCTGTCAATAAATATCCACTTGTCGGGGAAAGCAAGATACAGATTTTACAGCTGACACCCGAGCGTCTTCATTTCCAGAAGCAATGAGTTTCAACACATGTGAATGTGAAGTGTGTTTGGGGGTGGGTGGGTGGGGGGTTGGCGGGGAAATTACAGGCATATATCTTTTCACCTGTCTTGTCAAAGAAAGCCGTTATCCATTTCAGACAACAAAAGCTCAAGGTCTGGAGACCAAGACACCCAGCTCTCTGCTCTCTCTCTCTTTTTCCCGCAAATGAGTCTGTCGCCATTTCCTGGCCATTTGTTACCAGCTGGTTATTAATGCCTTTGCTTCATTCTGATGACTCTGGTTCAAACTTGGGGCTTCCTTAGAAATGACCCATAGCAGGATTTACAGCCCGTTATTTCTCAGTGCCAAAGACCCAAGGCTCCCCCAATGGATCTCAGTTTCAATGATGATGATGATGATGATGATGATGATGATGATGATGATGATGACGACGATGATGACTTAAAAATCAAAATTCAAGGATTATGGCACAAACCAGCAGTGGTAATTCCAGTGGTAATTGGCACACTGGGTGCTATTCCAAAAGCACTGGAATTACATTTAAAACAGTTAAAAATTGACAAAATCACCATCAGTCAAATGCAAAAAGCCGCACTGCTTGGATCTGCACGCATATTACGAAAATACGTTACGACGTCCTAGGCCCCTGGGTGGGGCCTGACTAGTAACCAATGCCAAATTCGGCGAAACTGGCCTCTGTGATACAATTGTATAACAACAACAACAACAACAACAACAACAACAAACAAAAACGGAGATTTCTATGTGGCTTTTTGGGCATTTCGCTCCTAAATCAGACTAGAGGTAGTCATAGATGATTTGTAGTCTCTCCCTCCCCCTCATTTCCCTCTCCCTCTCCCTCCCCCTCTCTCTTTCCCTCCCTCTCTATTTCCATCTCCCTCCCCCTCCCCTCCCTTTCCCTCTCCCTTTCCCTCCCTCTTTCTCTTTCCATCTCCCACCCCCTCCATTTCCCTTTCTTTCTCATTCCCTCCCTCTCACCCCTCCTTTTCCCTCCCACTCTCTTTCCATCTCTCTTCCCTCACCTTCCCCTTCTCTCTCCCCCTCTCCCACCCTTTCCCTCTCCCCTTCCATCTCTCTTTCCCTCCCTCTCTCTTTCCATCTCTCTCTTCCCCCTTCCCTCTCTCTCTTTCCTTCCCTCTCTCCCTTTCCCTCCCCTCCCCTTCTCTCTTCCTTTTCCTCCCCCTCTTTCTTTTCATCTCCATCTTCCCTTCCCCTTCTCTCTCCCTCCCTTCCTCCCTTGCCCTCCCTCTCCCCCTCTCTCTCACAGTATATGGTATATGGGAAATCCCTGTTTAAGTTACATCTCCTTTACCTAAGAACAAGCCTTCTTTCATAAAATTAGGTTTACCTGTAATAATGCTGCAAGTATCAATAATGTTGCTTTTTTAATGCCAAGACTATTCGGGGAATCCCAGAAGGCTGGTCTTGGAAAATCCAATGTTCATGCTCATTCTAATTTGATGGAGTCATTTTGTAACTTATAACATAGGATCTTAGAGTTAGGAAGGACCTTGGAGGTCTTCTAATCCAACCCCTTGCTCAAGCAGGAGACCTCATACCGGTGGTGGGTTCCAGATCCCATTGCAACTGGTACGGTGCAACGGAGCTGGGCAGCCACCACATGAATGCGCGCAGCACATGTGTGCGTACTTACCACACGTGACACTCCAGCTGCTCGGCAGAGCATCATGCAAGCGCCGTACGCTCCGTGCACTTGCCCTGAACAACTCAAATACAGGTAAGCAGGCCCTCTGGAGCACCATACCGGAACAGTACCTGGTGCTCCCAGCAGGCACTGGTATGCCCTTACCGGAGTGTGTCAGTCATATCCCACCACTGCCCCATACCATATCAGGCAAATGGCTGTCCAATCTCTTCTTGAAAACCTCCAGTGATGGAACACCCACAGCTTTGGGAGTTAAGTGGTTCCACTGATTAATCGTTCTCACTGTCAGGAAATTTCTCTTCAATTCCACACTTCTCTGTGACCAGCCCCTTAAGTACTGGAAGACTGCGACCATATCAGCCCTAATCCTACTCTTGGTTCTCTTACCCATTCTTCTAAGTCTCCATGATAACTTGTATTGTTGAACTTGATACATAGGTAGGCAACTTGTACACAGAGATTTGGCTTCACTACCCATAATGCAATGTGTGCATGACACGCACACACGCCCTGCCCCTCTATGCATGCATTTGTGACCACCTCACACTCCCCTCACCCCCTTGTACATGTGCATGTGACACACACACACATTTTGGGCCTATTGGCCTCTTTGCAGCCTCCTGAGACCAAAAACAGGCTGCAGAGGGGCGGCTGCATCCCCGTACCCTGTTTTCGGCATAAAGCCTCGCGGGACCACAAATGGGCCACAGGGGGAGAGCGCCACCCCCCTATACCGCATTTTGGGCCTAGTAGGCCTCCTTACAGCCCTCCTTGCATGCATGCATGTCTCCTGCATGCACCCGACCCTCTGTACATGCGTGGCAGAGATCTGAAAACCAGATGGCCAGTGGGAAGAATGTGCACATGCCAGTGGTGGGTTTCAATTTTTTTTAGAATCTATTCTGTAGGTGTGGCCTATTTTGTGGGAGTGGCTTGGTGGTCATGTGAATGGGTGGGAGTGGCTTGGTGATCATGTGATCGGGTGGGAGTAGCTTGGCAGTCATGGGACTGGGTGGGAGTGGCCAAGTCAATGTCACTGAATTCTTTGCCCCAAAAAATGACCTACAAAAAGAAGATATAAAAAAGGAAATTTATTATTTTGTGCACTTACTACTTAAATTAGAATAAAATAAGTACACAAAACAATAAAACAGGTACTTACAGAGGAAATATGGCTGTCCTTGCTGGTCTTCAACATAACTGACCATCTTACACACCTACTTCCAGCCCCTCTGCCTCTTCCTTCTTCCTGGATTTACTCCACGTTTTAAAAACTCACAGCCTGTGCACAGTATACACTCTTCCAGCCCCTTTGCATCTTCCCTCTTCCTGGATTCACTCCAAGTTTTAAAAACTCACAGCCTGTGCACAGTACACACTCTTCCAGCCCCTTTGCATCTTCCCTCTTCCTGGATTCACTCAGAAGTTTTTAAAACTCACAACCTGTGCACCTGCACACACTTCCAGCCCCTCTGCCTCTTCCCTTTTCCTGGATTCACTCAGACATTTTTAAAAGAGTGGAAGAGTGTGTGCTAGTGCACAGGCTGTGAGTTTTAAAAACATCTTGTGTGTGCATAGGCTGTGGGTTTTAAAAACGTCTGAGTGAATCCAGGAAGAGGGAAGAGACAGAGGGGCTGGAAGTGTGTGTTCCTATAGTATCTTCCAGCCCCTCTGCCTCTTCCCTCTTCTTGGATTCACTCAGATGTTTTTAATCCACAGCCTGTGCACATGCACACACTCTTCCAGCAGCCCCTCTGCCTCTTCCCTCTTCCTCAACATCCTCCCCGCCCATCCCACTCACTCACCAGTTCTTTCTTCTTCTGGCTCCTCTTCTGAGAACTTTTCGGCAGCATGGGGCAGATGAGGGGGGTGAGTGAAAGAACAAACGAGGGGAGGGAGCATTCCAGTATGGGGCCTCCTGACCAACGGGTAGGGGAAGGCATGCTAAATTTCACCATCTGGTACGGCTGTACTGGTCTGTACTGGTTGAAACCCACCCCTGGCGCATGCGCAGTAGAGCTGAGCTGGTGTGATGGTTCATGTACCCAGAGAGGATTCTGTGTGCCACCTGTGGCACGTGTGGCATAGGTTCCCCGTCACGGTGATAGGGTTACTATGATTTAAATAGTAATATGTATCATTTCTTGAAATTTAGTCTTAGAGTAATACAGTATTACAATATTGTGCAGTTTCAAGGGATACATTTAAGATTGCTGACTATGGGAGATAGGTATTCCTGTTCTAAGGGAGCATCTAACAGGATAGAAATTTTAATAAAAGTTCAAGCAGATTAAACGATGAATCTCTTTTTTCATAAAGTTATGACTTGAATAGCTTTTGAAAAACGATTGGCTATGTTCAAACAATAGTATTGGCCTTGGCCTGCCTTTACTGAATTGACTCATTTTCTGAATCCCCACTGAAATTTAAAGGACTGGGTTTGCACGGCAAACAAAACTAACCAAGTTTGGGGTTGAAGAAGCCAAATGTGTGCAGACCACATAAATAATCTTTAATGTTATAAAATTGGGTAAAACCGTAGGGGACATCAGATACTGAGACTCTGAGAAGAGTGCAGAAAAGCAGAGCAGCAGAGAGGATTAGTGGGCTGGAGGCTAAATGTAAAACAAGAAATAATGGAATTGAGTATGTCTAGTCTAGAGAAAAGAAGGACTAGGGCTGACTAATAGCAGTGTTCCAATACTTGAGGGGCTACACAAAGAAGAATGGAGTCAAAACACCAGAATACAAGACAAGAAACAATGGATGGAAACTAACCAAGGAGAAAAACAACCTGAAATTAAGGAGAAACTTCCTAACAAATGAGAGCAATTAACCAGTGGAACGGCTTGCCTTCAGAAGTTGTAGATTCTTCGTCACTAGAGGTTTTTAAGAAGACACTGGGTAGCCATTTGTCTGGAATGGAATAGGAGCTTGCGCAGGAGGTTACACTAGAAGAGAATAAGTGTGGAAAATGGTCATAAATTACTTTATTCAGTGCCCTTATAACTTTGAACGGTCAATAAATGAACTATTGTAAGACAAGGACTAACTGTATTTCAACATGCTACATTGAATTTGTATATGTGTGTGTGTGTGTGTGTGTGTGTGTTTGTTTGTTCCAGCATAACTCTGGAACATCTCAAGCAATTTCAACCAAACATGGTACACAGATGACTTACTCTCTGGAAAAAAAATATTATGTGAGCAAGACACCCCTAACACCCCTCAGGGTGTGTGTTCTGTTAAGATGCAGCCTGTTGTGCCTTAAAATGAATTCTACTGTACAGCACAGTAGTTGCCATGGTAACAGCTTCACAGTACTCCACAAGGGGGCTCCCTCTGGTAAAGGGGAAAATCCAACATTAGAAATTACGTTTGGTCTGGACATTTCCCCCCTATAAATAAATACCCGGGCAACGCCAGGTTATCGGCTAGTTACTTATAAAATATGTTTTCCCAATATTTGTTGCTTCTGTTTTTTCTTCAGTCTTTTCCCCCAGCCACGGATCTCTCATCTTCCCTTGATTTTAGGATATCTTGAACTCTATAGCACCGTTTTTTATTCACACTCAACAGGACCCTTGCAAATAAATTGAAGGATCGGAGCTAACATTGCTGACAGAAATATCAATTTTACACAACTGTCACAATGAGACAGTTAACCTGTGACTTGCTTTGAGTTTAGGCCACTCTTTGGGATTGACCAGGAAAGTTAAGAGGTTCTGTGCTGAATATTATTGCAAGGAATGGCCTCAACAGTTTTCAAGGGTTAATACCTTGCTTTCAATTGTACATGTTCAACTGCTGTTTTGAGAAAGTGGACTAGTTTGCTGCAGATGTTACTCTCTTTTAATTTACCGGTGTGCAATTTTCTGTTCATAAGTCAAGGAGAAATGAGAGAATCTACTCCCGTTGAATATACGATGTTTTAATTGACTTCCTAGAATAAAGTTTGCAAATGGGTGCACAGGGACTTCCTTGCACGATTCCCTTTTGTAGTAAGATTTATTATTACCTCCATTTGTTCTTTTAGTCACACCATGTTCGGAAATCTTAACGGTTTGCCTGCTCACGGATATAATACCAGATCCATGGATTCCCAAAAAGAATATATGTTTGTATTTCATGGACAGTTTATCATAGTATTACCTTGGTATTTCATTATCTGTCTTGCTTTGGACACATGGTGAGTCAAGAAATGCAGCCACAACAAGACCAGGCAGAGCAATTAATGTTCAGTGCGCTGAATTAGTATTATTTTTTTGCTAATTACAATCTGCCCTGTTTCTTCATTGTGTGTGTTCTATTGAATTGTTGAGACTTTAGAAAGATGCAGAGAAGAGCAACTAAGATGATTAAAGGCCTGGAAACCAAAACACATGAAGAATGGTTGCAGGAATTGGGGTTAGCTAATCTAGAGAAAAGAATAACTATGGGAGACATGGTAGCAGTGCTCCAATATTTGAGGGACTGCCATAAAGAAGAAGGAATCAACCTATTTTCCAAAGCACCGGAATGCAAGACAAGAAACAATGGAGGGAAATTAATCAAGGAGAGATGCAACCTGAAATTAAGGAGAAATTTCCTAACAGTGAGAACAATTACCCAGTGGAATGGTTTGCCTTCAGAAGTGCTGGTGCACCATCACTGGATGTTTTTAAGAAGAAACTCGACAACTACTTGTCTGGGTCTCCTCTTGAGTAGTGGGTTGGACTAGAAGACCTCCAAGGTCCCTTCCAGAGCTATTCTGTAAGATAAATTTATCACTTTCCTTCATTTTGATGTCATTGATGTCCATGTAATCTCAATTTGGTTCATCCAGTCACAGTTACAGAACTAAATGTATGGAAACAATATTTATTCCAGCAGCTGTTAAAAATCTGTGCCTGTGGATTAATGTCAGCTCCTAAATGTATCGTGCTTTCCTTAATTCCACCCAAGGACAGATGATATCATCCTGTAGGAAGGAATATATTAGCAACTGTCAACCCCAAGGTAGTAAAAGTAGGACGTGTATTATACAGAGGACTAAAAGGTCAAGCCAGGAAGAGATATTGGTAATAAGTCATATATATTTTTTTGGAATTTTGACATTTTACATATTTCTGGGTAAGTGTGACCATGGTTTTCTTTTTTTCTCAGTTAGCTAAATTCAGATCCTGGTTTGGTGAAATGGGAGTTCTGCCTGTCCCCTACAAATCCTTTAAGTGATGAGTAAATGGGGAGTCAGCTATGCTGAGATAATCCTCTTGGCAGGAGGGACAAGAGAAAGAGAAGTATTTATGCCACCTACTTGACCAAATCAGTGTGTTATTTGTATGGTGGGCTTTGATGTGGGCTCAGCATTTTAAAGGATTCCTCTTTGTGTGACATTCAGCCTTTCATTAGAACTCAGCTGGGCCACTGTGAATGCTTTATGGAGTGGTATGAACTATCTGCTGGCAGCAGATGCTGGGGACCTCTTCTGCCAGATGTTTCTCACTGGGGAGACATTTTGCCAGTGTCCCAGTCTTTGCTTTCTTTCTGTTCAAAGGCTTGCCATGACCCACAAGGTTTAACACTGCCGAAATCAGAGTGTCACATTGCTACTTTATTTAGTGATAACGACACTCTGATTTTTCTCTCTATAATTTTTCCCCTCTGATTATTCTATATGAGCATAACTCTATTCTATATCAGAATTATTTAGGGACGCGGTTGCTCAGTGGCTAAGATGCTGAGCTGGTTGATCAGAAAGGTTGGCAGTTCTGTGGTTCGAATCCCTAGCGCCACGTAACGGAGAGAGCTCCCGTTACTTGTCCCAGCTTCTTCCAACCTAGCAGTTGGAAAGCATGTAAAAATGCAAGTAGGAAAATAGGATCCACCTTTGGTGGGAAGGTAACAGTGTTCCATGTGCCTTCACCATTTAATTATGCCAGCCACATGACCATGGAGAGGTCTTCGGACAGCGCTGGCTCTTTGGCTTTGAAACGGAGATGAGCACTGCCCCTAGAGTCGGGAACAACTAGCACATATGTGCGAGGTGAACTTTTACCTTTGCCTATTACTTTATAAGTAACTCACCTGATTGCAGAGAAGAATGTCAGGGTTCCAAGTAACACCCCTAATGAAAGAAGACTCTGAGGCTTGAGTTTACTGAAAGTTCCATTTTATTAGAGATGTCATATTGGCACGTCTGGGAAAACCCGAATCTGAAAGCTTCCAGGTTTTCCCCACCCAAATGAAAGTTCAAGTTCCTGCCCAACACCCCACATGTCCATCACATGGTCCAATCAGGCACCATCCCAACTGGAGATGCTTCCCAGTAACGCCACTCCAGGTGCAGGGCAAGATGTCCTTGACTCTCTGAGAAAGGAATGTTACTTAGACTATATATTTCCCATACTCCATATAATCCCCCCTCCCATTTCGCACAGCAGAAAATGTGGCAGGCCTGAAGGCCCAATATGAAAGATGGCTTCCAAGCCTGGCATAAATTTGGACATTGCTGGAATAGAGTCTCCTGCTGAAACTGGGGATTGGACTAGAAGACCTCCAAGGTCCCTTCCAGTGCTGTTGTTCTGTTACAATCTTCTGGTTTATCAAGATAAACCTGGAATTCTTAAGAATGAGGCAATGACAGAATTATTTGTAGTAGGGTTCTCCAACCTTGGAAATTTTAAGACTTGTGGACTTCAACTCCCATAATTCCCTAGCCAGCCATTGTGGGAATACTGGGAGTTGAAGTCCACAGGTCTTAAAGTTGCCAAAAATGGATGCCCCTGATTTGTAATAATACAAGAGTAATTGCTCTCTGTCTTCGTTTTTATCAAAGCAAAGAGATAACATTTTTTGATGGTCTCAATAACGGGACTATAAAAGAATTGGCCATGGAGGCGTTCAGAGGGGAGATTGAGACCTACCTGTAAATGGTATTCCAGATCTTTTCTGAGAATGCAAATGTTGCTTACCTAACTAGGAGCAGTAGTACAGAAACCTGACAACAAAGGCCAGTGACATCACATTTGGTTTCCTTAGAAAAGATGAATATTGTTTGGACCTAGGCTTCTCCAAAAAGTACGAAGCAGATTCCTGATCCTGACAAAACCCCTTTTATTAAATGAATGTGAATTCCTCTCATTCACATTCAGCAAAGACCTGGTAACGTCTTTCAAAGGTGAAGTTATGACCATATACCTTATCTAGCTTGGAAAGCTGCCATGTAAATATTTTCCAAACACAGTGCTGTGTAAGGAAACACTTGGCACAGAGTCTCTGAGATTCATGGACAGATCTTCACACTCCTGAAATGAATGAACAAACGAATGAACGAACAAACAAATTGTTTCTTGCAAAAGCCCACTCCCCTTTCACTCCTCTTTTATTTCCCATGGGGGGGCATTGACCATCCCCCTGTGGCTTTACTCCCAAGTCGACCCTGATTTCTTAGCTGTTCTTTTCTTCTGGCAGTTCTGCACATGTGCACACTGGGAACAGGCTCCAGTTGTTCCTCTGCCTCACTGATGTCTGACTCCGAAGGCAGCTGATAACTGTCAGACGGCCCTGGCCCCACTTCTGCCTCCAATGCAGAGCCCTGGTCCAAGCCTTCCCCAAACTCCAGAACTGGCCCATGTTTCTCCCCAACTTCCTCACTGTCTGACTCTGCTGCCAGCTCTGCTGGTCGCTGGCTGGCCACAACTAATATATAAAGGCAGCAGTTAGTAAAATGGAAGGGAAGATCAACAGGAGAGACATGATAGCAGTGTTCCAATATCTCAGGGGCTTCCACAAAGAAGAGGGAATCAAACTATTCTCCAAAACATCTGAAGGTAGGACAAGAAGCAACGGGTGAAAACTAATCAAGGAGAGAAGCAGCCTAGAACTAAAGATAAATTTCCTGACAGAACAATTAATCAATGGAAGAACTTGCTTCCAGAAGTTGTGAATTATCCAACACTGGAAGTTTTTAAGAAGAGATTGGACAACCATTTGTCTGAAATGGTATCAGGTTTTCTGCCTGAGCAGTGGGTTGACTAGAAGACCTCCAGGGTCCCTTCCAACTCTGTTATTCTAGTCTAGTCTATTCCATATTCCATTCCATTCTATTCTATTCAATTTTCCCACTGCATTGTGCAGTTTCCTTCATTTGCAAAGAACAAAGAGTGGAATGCAGAGCACGAGTTCTGGAACTAGGAGGATTCTTCCAAATACTGTATATTATTTGGAAAAGGCAAGATAACAAGATCTTGGTTTTATTTATTATTTTATTATTGTTGTTGTTATTGTTGTTTTGTATTTCCTTTCGCAATGATAGATAGCGAGGTAGATGGACACCCAGACATAATCTCTAAGCCACAGATCCTGCATAAACAATTTGGCTTCCCTCTTAGAGTCTGTTCATTGTCAATTCCGTCCTACTTTACATGCGTGACAACTCCAATAGATTTATGAAGGAAACCCTTTCTGAAAGTCAATTAATCAATCATTTATTGTCAAATAGCAGCTTGCCATTATACAGTTTTAGCCATATGTCAGAAGAACAGATCCTACACATTAATAAAATGTTCATAAATAGTTGAGAAGGAATGTTTGGAATAACAAATCACAACCCCAAACCAGAAAAATATCAGGATTTCAGAAGTAGTCCCCATTTTCCCGGATGTTAATATGCCCTGTTAGCGGCTGCACTTTTTTCTTCTTCTTTAAATATTACTTCTCATGACTGTTAGTAAGAAACAATAATTTATCTTATAGAAATCTAGTGATGTCTTAGCTGTGAATAAAGATTAAATATATTTAAGGCAAAGATTATTATTATACATTTCACATTCCAGTATAAAGTTTTCTTTAAAGAAATGCTTTATTTGGCACTGGAAGGAACTATCTTACCCCTTCAGAACAAATTATAATGCCTAAACAGGATAACAAAATTCATTCCTATGGCGTTTCTTCAGGCCATATTTGTCTTTGTCAATGTATTTATTAGTTTGTCAAACATGTACAAGATAGCAGGTATAAATATAAACATGGATATGAACAAAATTCAAATAAAAGGGGACAAGAGGACAGGGACGGTAGGCATGCTGGTGCACTTATGCACACACTGGGAAATCTGGGTTTCCTTGTAGGATCATTTTTAGTCTTCCGGAGCCTTCAGGGAAGCCTCCTGAAGATCCCTGAAGCCACCAGAGGGCTTAAACCGACCCTATGAGCAAACCGGAAGTCCGTTCCCGAACTTCTGGTTGGCCCATAGGGCCGGGTTTTTGTGCTCCAGAGGCTTCAGGGAAGCTCCTGAAGCCTTTGGGGGCAGGGGTGATCTTTTTGCCCTCCCCAGGTTCCTATAAAGCCTTTGGAGCCTGGGGACGGTGAAAAATGGCTTTAAAAAAGGCTGAACGCCTTGCATGCCCTGACAAATGGCTCTGTGTGCCACCTGTGGCACGCGTGCCATTGGTTCGCCATCCCGGTTCTATTGGCATTTATAGTAATTGACTTACTTCCTTGCAGTAAACAGCCTGATTAGCACAAGAAAAAACAATCTGCCTCAGCCTCCCAGTAAGTTGCCTCATGGAGCAAGCAGCTAGTTTCACTTTCAATTTCAGCTTGGGTCTCCCAATCATCAGCTGTTTCAGGCTGCAGGGATTGCTATAGCCGCAAAACCATTTTCCCCGTTTGCTGCAAGGAGGTAAATTGCTGGGAGGCAGAGGCCAAAGTGTTGGGGTCGGTGGGTGGGTGGGGCTATATTCAGTGTATAAGATGCACCCAAATTTTCACCCTATTTTAGGGGGGAAAGGTGTGTCTTATACTCCAAAAAATATGGTAGATGCTTGTGTATAGACTTGAGCAATAAATCTTTCCCACAGCAATTTGACACATAGTCCTGATCATTTGTGCTTGTGATGATTCCCCTGGATGCCTCTCCAGATACTTCTCCAGATGTCATTCCCCGAGTTTGTCAATGACTCCAAGCAGCTGTCTAAGAGGAATTTGGCTGAAACACAGTTGTATCAGGATAACCCTGAGGCTCCAGGTGGGGAAAGTCTGCAGCTGCAGGTAGTCAGTGAAGAGGAAGAGGAACTGCCTTCTTCAACTGATCCAAGAACAAGTAGGGCATAAAACAGGCAGGAGGCAATGCGAGGAGGCAGCCTCACCTCTCTTGATAAGCTGCACCAGAAGCTGGCTATTTAGCACAGCCGAGACAGGGAAGCGATGCTGGGAACAATATATTCATTTCCTTGCTGTGTGTTCTTGCTTTGAACTTTGGATCATGTTCCTCAGCTGTGACCTAGCCTTTGCCTGTGAATTTGTCTTGTGGATTTGCCTTTGCATTGGAAATTTGCTTTTGCCCTAGTGAACTGGATTCCCCTTTGCCTTGAGGGCTAGTGTTCACTTCATTTGGGTAGCCTGTGCAACTCATTGGGGTTGAACTGGTGATGGCACAGGGAATTGCTGAGGAATAGCTTTAATAAAGACTCTGTACACCTGTGGTGTGTGTGTGTGTGTGTGTGTGTGTGTGTGTGTGTGCATGTCTGTGTGAGTGGGACAACACAGTGCTTCATAGTCACTTGTATACACTATTTTCCCAACCATAGTCTATCTTCTGCATCTCTCTTTTCAAAATTAGATGTCCCACTGCCCTCTCCAGCTCTGCTTCAGAGGGACTCACACATTCACATGAGTAGATGAAGCAGAAGGAGAAATTATCAGAGCATGTTCATAGACTGAACAGACATGGTAACAGGTCAGCCAATGGGGCCTTTTTGGATACTGAAACATAATATTTGTTTGTATGGGGCCATAAGAGACAGTTGGGAATCTGAACATGGTTTAGACTTGTATATAAGAGTTGGTTTGGCCTGTGTAACTTTTCCAGCCTCTCTACAATATTAGCCTCTGTATCTCTCTACTCTGTAACAATTTGTTTCTATGAATATTGCTTCTGCATTCCTGATATTGTATGCTGAATTCTGATGTATGGTGTTATATATAAAGACATTTCTTATAGATAATTGAATCCTGCTGAATTTCATTTACTTCTGTGTGCTGGCTGGATGTGCTGCTACAACAACAAAAAACTCTGACAGAATGTTATGGCCGGCCAGCAGCCAGTTGAGCTGGCAGAAGATTCGGACAGTGAGGAGGTTGGGGAGGAACATGAGTGAGTCCTGGAGTCTGGGGAAGGCTCTGATGATGGCTCTGTGTCAGAGGCAGAGATGGGGGGCAGAGCTGTTTGCCAGCTATCAGCTGCCTTCGGAGTCAGACATCAGTGAGACAGATGAACATCTGGAGCCTGTTCCCAGTGTGCACATGCGCAGAGTTGCCAGATGAAGGGAATAGCTAAAGAACAGGGATCGATTTTGGAGTAAGACCACAGGTGGACAATGAATGGTCCCTCCCAGAGGTAATAAAAGAGGAGCAAAAGGGGAGTGGAATTTGCAGGAGACAATTAGTTTGCTTAATTGGTTCGAGACTCCTTGCCTTGTTTTGCAGATATCGGCCTGTCAATTCTCCAAGCCAGATAAGGTCTGTGACTGTAAATCCTCCCTCGAAAGACTTTGCTGGATCTGAATGAGCAGAATTCACAGCAAATTAATAAAAGGGGTTTTTGTCAGGACAAAGAGTTTGCTTCATGCTCTTGGGAAGCCTCAGTCAGAACACGGAAATCCTATCTGTTAAGTGACCCCATGTCATCACTGTAGAGTCAGATTTGGAAACAGCCCTGGGCTTACTCATGTTCACATATTGGAGGGAGGGAGGGAAGGGGGAATTCCTAAGTAGGTGGACCATAAGTTCCCCCCTGCACCACCTGCTTGCCTGTGGATATTCTGTTTCTATCTCTTGATCAGTGTCTTCTCTTCTGCCCCATTGATAGTCAAAGAATAATATCAAAGTTGCACCCGCTTCCTGATGGTGGGAGGATACAACCCCTCACCCTGATTAAAGGGGATCTCTGCTGGAAACAGCCCCCTCTTCAGAATGAGAGGCATGCACCTGCTCTTAGCTTCGGTGCAGTAATACAAATTTATAACTTCAATTTTTCACTCTTTGAATGTCCAGGTGCGGCTGCTACTGTAGATGTCACCCGAGGTCAGTTTAATTAAGATCAGCCCTTTTCTCTTGGCGGAGACGCTCCTGAACGGTTGTCACGGAGGACTCTCCTCACCCTTTTGTCCGGTGCCAGCAGCTGGTGACAGCTTGGCAAATTATGAGTTCCTTGGCTTAAAACAAACTAAATTGCAGACAAAACAAGCCGTCAGCTGAGTAAATACCGCACCTCTCTTTGGCTTCATGGGAAAGAGGGAGATTAGGAAGAATACTTAGTGTTCATAATTGCTAGCAAGAGGCAAAATAGTAGGCTCAGACTGGCTGGAGATTGTTCCATTATATCCAATTAACACCCACTTGATTGCTCTTAATTGCTTGGGTTTGATGACAGCAGAGCAGAGACATCAATGCTCACATTGGCAGATACCACCTGGTCATTTGCTGGTATTCGGGGCCTACACATGGAGATGAAAGAGAGCATCTCCTTGGTGGCAGGAGGACTGATGAATATTATAGCACTTTTGTAATCTGGGTTTGGGGTGGGGGCTTGGGAGGAGCAGCAGGAGAGATTACTGATCTTTCAAAGTCTTTTTTAATGGAGAAGGGGCTTAATCTTGAATGAATCAAATGGAGAGATTTTCTTGGGTCAATCTCCACGTTGGGAATCCCAATGATGATGGCCGCTTTGCTGAAAGGGATTGTGAAAGGAAGATGTTGGTTATTGGGAACGATTTCTCTCCAAAAATGCAATGTGCTTTGTTGAACGCAGTAATGGGGGAAAGATGACCAGAAGGATGTCTTCATGAATAGCTTTTCCTATGTTCTCTTGGTGTTCCTTCCTTTGGTTGACTAAGCCTGCATTTCTGATGTTTGTTAAAGATCTGTGCTAGAGGGCTGGACATTAAAAGATGGAGTAGAATAGAATGACATGGAAGGGACCTTGGATGTCCTCCAGTCCTGTTCCCTCCCCACCCCCCCACCCCCACTCAAATAGAACCTATATCATTTTAGTCAAGTGGCTGTTCAGTCTCATCTTAAAAGCCTCCAGTGATGGAGCACCAACGATTTCTGGAGGCAAGCTATTCCCTGGTTAATTGTCCTCAGTGTTATGAAGTTTCTCCTTAATTCCAGGTTGCTTCTCTCTTTGATGTCAAGATGGTAGCCACAAACATGCAATCAAAAACCTACTACCACTTTTTAAAGTGTTGCACCTCTGATCTTGTGGACTCTAGATTCTAGGGTGGACCATAAAAGACCATTTGCCATGCCTCTGAGTTTTAGCCCTAGGGGTAGAAATGATTGTGTGAAAGATTGGTGCTGGACCATCAAGACAGCATCCACTCTTAGTGATGACATAAATAAGTTTTCTCCAGAGGTGGGTTCCTACCAGTTCGCGCCTATTCGGTAGAACCAGTTCGTCAAATCTACCGAACCGGTTAGAAGAGGTTCCACCAGTGGACCCGGAAAGCAGGCCACACCTACAGAAGAGGTTCCAAAAATTTTTGAAACCCACCACTGGTCCTTGGATATGATTATTCTACACTATCAGGCTCATATTTATAAAACTCAGTGCCTCTGTGAAAGGTAAGGATGACTACTGCATTTGTGGTGCAATCAGAACATTGCGTGTGTTGAAGTTGTTTTAACGCAAACCAAAGATGCCTTTTAAAAAACAAGTTTACATCATATTCTTATGCATGCCAGTGCTGTGTGTGAGGTAATTTAAGGTGGTTCTGACAAGTGTCGTCAGCATCTTCATATCCGGTCACATGGGCGGCAAGCCATTCCCATCCGGTCACATGGGCGGCAAGCTACTCCCACAAAGGAGGCCACACCCACAGAGTAGGTTTGAACAATTTTTGAAACCCACAACTGGTTTTCTCCATAACTGAGTTGAAGAACATCAAATATCTTTATTCAGTGACCATTTCTGAAGAAATGCTTTCTTGCATATGCAGCATAAAGTATTTTGCTTTCTTCTGTTCAGATAGTACTAAATATAGAAACTAAAAACAGTTCAGAAATCCTAATATAGAAATGAAATGATTTAGAATGGAATAGTATAACAGAGTTGGAGGGGACCTAGGAGGTCTTCTAGTCCAACCCTCTGCTTAGGCAGGAAACCCTACACCACTTCAGAAAAATGGTTATCCTTCTTTAAAAAAAAACAAACACAAATATGTCATCATTTGTCAATCATTAAGACATTGAAATACAATTTTTTTTTTGTTGTGTATACCTCTCCCTCCCTCCACCCCCCCCATCCCCCCTCCTCCTTCCCCCCCCGACTTCCCAGAACCCGTACACGGTATGGATTTTTAACTAACACAGTCTAAAATCTATTGAGAAAAAAGAAATAAAGAAATTAATGACATTCTAGATTGAACGTAGCTTCTTCTTACTGAACTAACTTTTAACAGTTTAAATCATTTCTGATCTTAAGCATAGGCTAACTGGAATTTCTTAGTCCCGTATTTATTTTGTATATAGTCAATCCATTTTTTCCAGTCTCGTTTATATCTCTCATTTGAATGATCTTTGAGATATGCCGATATTTTAGCCATTTCAGCTAAGTTTGTTACTTTCAATGTCCATTCTTGGATTGTAGGCAAGTCTTCCTTCTTCCAATATTGCGCCACCAACAGTCTTGCTGCAGTTATCAGGTGCAGAATCAAATTGGTCTCTACCACTGTAAAATCAGTACATATACCTAGTAAAAATAACTGAGGAATAAACTTTATCCTTTTTTTAAAAACATTTTGCATGACCCACCATATTTTTATCCAAAATGCCTTAACCTTTTGGCAGGTCCACCATATATGATAATATGTAGCATCGAGAGAACCACACCTCCAACATTTAGGCTGTACATTCGGATACATAGAAGCCAACTTTTTAGGATCTAAATGCCATCTATAAAACATCTTGTAAAAATTTTCTCTCAGATTTTGAGCTTGTGTAAATTTCACATTTCTTACCCAAATTCTTTCCCATGTATCCAACATTATTGGTTCCTCAATATTTTGAGCCCATTTTATCATACAATCTTTAACTAATTCTGTTTCCGAATCCATCTGTATTAATACATTATATATCCTCTTTATATGCATTAAACTTTGATCTCTTATTTGTTTAAACAGATTATCCTCAACTTGAATAAAGCCAATTTTTTGATCTATTTTCCACCTAGCCTGTAATTGCCCATACTGGAACCATGTTTGAACTACCTTCTCCTCTTTTAATACCTCTAAAGATTTTAATTGTAATACCCCCCTTTCCGAGGTAAGAAGCTGTCTGTAAGTAAATCTGTCCTGTTTTTGTGCTGTATTCATATTTTCAATTGCATGTCTAGGAATTGCCCACATGGGTATCTTGTCATTTAATTTATATTGGTATTTCTTCCAAACCCGCAATAAAGCATTTCTCAAAATATGACTTTTAAAGTTCTTATCCAATTTTTTGTTGAATAACAGGTAAGCATGCCAACCAAATACCAGATCGTGTCCCTCAATGTTCAATATTCTATCATTGGTTAAATGAATCCAATCACTAATTACAGATAATGCCACTGCATCATAATATAGTTTTAAATTAGGTAGTTTCAATCCTCCTCTCTCGCGTACATCTTGCATTATTTTCATCTTTACCCTCGGCTTCTTTCCTGCCCACACAAATTTGTTGATACCCTTCTGCCATTCTAAAAGGTTCGCATCTTTTTTAAGTATAGGTAACATTTGGAAAAGAAATAAAAATTTTGGTAAAATGTTCATTTTCACTGCCGCTATCCTGCCCAGCAAAGATAAGTGCAATTTCTCCCATTTTTTCATCTCTGTCTGTATGCTATGCCAAAGTGGTTCATAATTATGCTTATATAATTTCCCATTTGAAGTTAAAATGTTAACTCCAAGATATTTGACTTTTTTTAACTACCTCACATCCTAGCATCACTCCTAATTCTTCCTTTTGTTTAATATTCATATTTATAGCTAATATTTTGGTTTTTCCTAAGTTTATTTTAAAGCCAGACACTTGACCATATTGATTAATCGTATTCATTAAAACCATACTGGATTCCTGCGGTTGTTCCAATATTATGACCAAATCATCCGCAAAAGCGCGGACTCTATATTCTTGCTGCCTAATCTTGATCCCTTTTAAACCATCCAAGCCCCGTATTTTATTCAACAATACTTCCAAAGTTATAATAAACAATAATGGGGACAAAGGACAACCCTGTCTTGTACCTTTTCCAATTTGAAAAGAGTCTGTTAAACTTCCATTGACTATGATTTGTGCTGTTTGCTGTTGGTATATTGCTTTAATTGACTGTAAAAAATTATCTCCTATCTGCATTTTTTGCAATATCTTCAGCAGAAATTGCCAGTTAACTCGATCAAAGGCCTTCTCAGCATCCAAAAATATAAACGCAGCAGGGATCTGGTTGTTCTTTCCCAAATATTCTAATGCATTAATAATTAATCTGACATTACTTTTCATCTGTCTCCCTTGTATAAAACCTGTTTGGTCCGTATGTATCAATTGTTGAATGACCAACATTAACCTATTTGCTAATATTTTAGTAAAAATTTTATAATCTACATTCAGTAATGAAATGGGTCTATAATTTTTGGGTTGAGTAGTATCTTGATCTTCTTTGGGTATCAAAGATATAAACGCTGTCTTCCAAGATGGAGGGACTTTACCTTCCGTTTGAATCATATTAAATAATTCTCTAAGAGGTTCTACCATTTCTAACTGTAAGTTTTTGTAGTAAACCGCTGTCAAGCCATCTGTACCTGGTGCTTTCCCTGGCTTTAATTGCTTAATTACCTGCAGGATTTCCCCCGAGGTTATTGGTTGATTCAATTTTTGCCTGTGTTCTTCTCTAACTGAAGGTATTTTCTCCTTGTCTAAATATTTGTCTATGTCTAAACCATTAATTTTATCCCCTTTATACAGTTCTGTAAAAAATTCCCAGAAAGCCTTTTGAATCTCTTCCTGTTGGAACACCTCCTTCCCTCTGTAAATCAGTTTAGATATATTTCGAGTTTTCCTTTTTTTCCTAATCTGATAAGCTAACCATCTGCCAGGTTTGTTTGCATTACAAAAAGTATTGTGTTTTGCATATAATAAATTAGTAGCTACCTGGTCAGAGATCAACATGTCAAATTGAGATTTTAATATGTTAATAGCTTCCTTAACCTTTGTATTGTCTGGTTTCCTTGTTAACTCCAGCTCTTTTCTCTTAATTTCCTCTTCCAGTTCTGTTCGTTTTAACCCTTGCTTATTTCTATGTGTTTTATTTATATTCATCAAAACTCCTCTCATATACGCTTTGCTTGCATCCCATACAAATTCCATAGATGTACCCTTATTCATATTCAAAACAAAATATTCAGATAGTAATTTTTTACAATCATTAATATAGTTTTCATATCTAAATAAATTTTCATTCAGTCTCCAAAACCTTCTTGCCTGCACTACCCTTCCCAACTCCATCCAAACTGGGTTATGGTCCGAAAGGACTCTAGCTGCAATCTTTGTTTTCTTGACCCTAGAAAGCAAATCATTAGTGGTTAGAATAAAATCAATCCTTGAAAGGGATTGATGCCTGTCCGAGAAGAAAGTGAAGTCATATTCCTCTGCATTTCTTTCTCGCCAGATATCTCTCAATTCAAAATCATCCATAATGTCAAAGAAAGATTTGGGTAACTTTGCTCGCATCTTGGTATTTAGGCGGGAAATCTTCTTATCTCTCTTAGTGTCTATCACTCCATTCCAGTCACCCAATAGTATACAGGAACTATAGTCCCACTGTACTAATTTAGCATGAAGATTTCTATAGAATCTATCTTGCTGTTGATTGGGAGCATAAATTCCCAAAAGTAATGTCTTTTTCCCTTCTAAGATTAAGTCTAAAGCAATATATCTTCCGAAGGGATCTGCTTCTATTAATTCAGCTTTCATATCTTTTCTTAAGTATACAACTATACCATTCTTCTTTTCCATAGCAGAAGCTGCAAAATGTTGACCAAGTTTTGAGTTGATCAAATATTTTTGATCAGTTGACTTGATATGAGTTTCTTGCAAACAAATTACATCGTTCTTAAACTGTTTAAGATAATGAAATATTTTCTTCCTCTTCTGTGGAGAGTTCAGTCCGTTGACATTCCATGTTAAAATCTTAGTTGTCATCTTTGGTTGGTTGAAGCATTTTTAGAGCTTCCTGCACGGCCTGTTTAACCTTAGGTCTAGCTCCTCCCACTGCTTCCAGATTTGTTGTTGTAGTTCCTTGATCGATGGCCGATGATTGTTGATGCTGTTGCCTCTTAGCTTGTTTCTCCATACGTCTAGTAGTCATGCGGCTAGGTCTTGGTTCCATAGCACCTTGCACTTCTAGAGAAGAGAGATGCTCCATCTTGTCTGGTGGTTGTGTAGTTTGCTGTCTATCCTGTCCTTCTTGTGGTCTTTCTCTAGGTCCAGATGGTGCAGGGTGTCCGGCCTTCAATATATTATAATAAAAATCTCGGGCTTTCCATACAGAGTTGAGGCGGTACCTTTGCTTATCAAATGTAAATATGATGCCAAATGGTGCATCCCATCTATACTGTATCTGACGATTTCTGAGTTCTTCGACCAAAAAAGCGTAGTCTCTTCTGGCTCTTAACATTTGAGGTGGTATCTCTTTCAAAACAGCCAGGTCTTGACCGCCAATTTGAAGCTTAGTGTTATAAGACGCTTGCAGTACCATATTTCTGAACTCTCTTGTAGTAAAATATATAACGATGTCTCGAGGAAGCTGCTTCTGCTTTGCCAGCCAGGAGTTAACGCGGTAAGCTTTGTCAATTTGCCAGCCTTGGTTGGTCCCTGGTCTTCCCATCAGGCGGTCAAAAGCTTCCGATAGGATCTGTTTCAGGTTCTCCTGTTTCTCCTCACGCAGCCCCCTTACTCTTAATGCGAACTCCATTTGTCGGTACTGTATCATAATAATTTCTTTTTCAGCATTTTCCACTTTTTGTTCCACCACCTCTGTTTTCAATGTCAAGTTAGCATTGGCATCATTAAGAACCTCTAGAGTATCTTCCACTCCAGAAATATGTTCTGTTAATACAGTTACAAGACTCAGCATGTCGTCTCTAATTTTATCAACCTTAGCCTCAAATTTCTCATACAACTCCTGTTTAAGTCCTTTTATTTCACTTTTAATTTCACTTTTAATTTCTTCTTTCATTTCTTTTATTTCCTCTTTTCTCTCCTCTCTATTATCTCTAAATTTATCTTCCATTTTAATTGTCTGTGCATTAAGAGCCTCGCTTAGATTACTCAGAAAAAATTCTTTCGTTAACACATCCCCAGCAGGGGGCGTAGGAAGCGGAGGCTGCAGCTTTGTACCAGGCACTGAGGATGTGCCCCTGGAAGTAAAGGGTGACGACTTCAAGTTAATATTTGGTTTTGAGGCCATTTCAAAATTTGTCTGCCTGCAGTTAATAAAACTCTATTGCCTAAATATGCAGCTTTAAGTAAAGAGGCTTTTATTTTGAAGTTTAAGGCTTGGCAAAAGTTTCAGTGAGTAAACATTGTAACAAGACCGTTCAACAGATTCATCACCATTTAACTTCCAAATAAGCAAAGTTAATGAAGGAGTAAAATTCTTCTATTGTGAAACCAAAACATATGATAAGCTATCTCTTTTGTTTTGAATTCTTTTGAAGTCTTGTGAGAATTAGCAAAAAGTGTTCGTTATTACCGGAGAAACCAGCCTGCTCGGCGCCATTTTAAAAGCCTCTGAGTAAATAATTTTTCGGAGGAGAAAAAGAGAAGAAGCTAAAATGTTGATAAGCAATTATTGTCCTCGCAGTAAACGGATTCAGCTCGTGATAAGATTAAATCAAACAAAACTTAGAGCAGAGTGGGAGAGACCTACTTTGTCCTGCACAAGGCAGTTTGAAGTTCCCAGCACGGACAGCCGTTCTGCCTTGGGCTAGCCCCCCTTTCCTTGCAAGCACAAAAGCTGCAAAAATCGAAGAGCATTTGCCAGCAAAACAGTTTCTTCTTTCCCTCTTGCCTGAAGGATAAGAAAACCTGATAAGACGTCAGATGGAAGATCCTCTAATCAGGTACGTAGCCAGGAATTCGGAGGCAGCTGATTTTTTGCTGCTTCCACCAGTAAGCTCCTCCCAGGAAGTTTGAGGAAAAAAAAAAAAACAAAAAAACAAAAAAAAAAAAATAAAAACAATAAGAAAAATGGTTATCCAACATTTTCTTAAAAACTTCCAGTGTTGGAGCATTCACAATGTCTGGAGGCAATTGTTCCACTGATTAATTGTTCTAACTTTCAGAAAATTCCTTCTTAGTTCTAGGTTGCTTCTCTCCTTCATTAACTACCATCCGTTGCTTCTTGTCCTGCCCTCAGGTGCTTTGAAGAATAGCTTGACTCCCTCTTCTTTGTGGCAGCCCCTTAGATACTGGAACCCTGCTATCGTGTCTCCCCTAGTCCTTCTTTTCATTAAACTAGACATACCCAGTTCCTGCAACCATTCTTCATACTATATGTTTTAGCCTCCAGTCCCCTAATCTTTGTTGCTCTTGTCTGCACTCTTTCTAGAGTCTCCACATCTTTTATACATTGCGGCAACCCAAACTGGATGCAGTATTCCAAGTGTAGCCTTACCAAGGCATTATAAAGTGGTATTAACACTTCACGTGATCCTCAATCTATCCCTCGGTTTATTTAGATGTAGACGCTCCTTTGAATTAAAGCTCTTGGTGCCAAGGTCCAGCAATTCCAGTTCATTTTTGTACAGGTGTCCTTCAAGGGAGCACTTTAAGAAGTTGTTCTCTACTTAAGTGAAGATAGAAGTAATGTGCCTTTTGTTTAGAAACGATCCTACTTTCCGTGTCAAAACTTGTTTTCAGTACAGCTGCAATAAGCCTTGTTCCTGTAGCTACAGTGGGGTGGCTATTTTCTCCAGGCTTCCTTTTATGCCCTTCTTTAGTTTTCTTGGCTTGTCATTTAGACATCAAAGCATGTGCTCATGTATCACATTCTTGGATACCTGCCCCCACCTTCTCGGTTCAGTTCAAAAGTGTGTCTTGGCAGGCTTATTCTGTTTCTGTCAGATGCAGTGTGAGGAAAGATGCCTGACCCTGATTTCCTTCCCTCTTCATTCTGACCCGCCCTCCAACATCACTTAAAGCTCTAGATCCTCCTTTCCTCTGCCTAACAGTGTTTGAGCCACAATAAAGTGGTGATTAGTTATTTGGATACAATAGACCTTAGATCTTGAGAGCCGAGGTGGTGCAGTGGTTAGAATGCAGTACTGCAGGCTACTGCAACTGATTGCTAGCTGCAGTTCGACAGTTCAATTTCACCAGGCTCAAGGTTGACTCAGCCTGCCATCCTTCTGAGGTGGGTAAAATGAGGATTCAGATTGTTGGCGGCAATGTGCTGACTCTGTAAACTGCTTAGAGAGGGCTGTAAAAGCACTATGAAGCGGTATATAAGTCTAAGTTCTATTGCTATTGGGATATCGAGTCAAGGAGTGGGTTACTACATAAACCAGTACTGGTTCACTTTGCAGCTGTGCATTGCTTGTGCATGCACAATTCACTGTAAATGGTTCTATGCATGCTCAAAGACCATTAAAAGCTAATTAAAAAGATGACAGCAACAGAGACTGGGGAACGTGATCGGGGGTGTGGCCATCCTGGGTCACTGCTGGTTCTGTGACCGAGGCCAGATTACCACTACCAGTTCGGCTGAACTGGGAATAAATCACCTCTGATTGAGTACCTTGATCCCTCAAGGCAATCAAACTAAAGGAGATCAACTCTAACTGCTCTTTAGAAGGCCAGATCCTGAAGAGGAAACTCTATACCCTATACCACTCCAGAAAAAATGGCTGTCCAGTCTCTTCTTAAAATCTTCCAGTAATGGAGCACCCACAATTTCTGGAGGCAAGCTGTTCCATTGGTTAATTGTCCTCACTGTTAGGGAGTTTCTCCTTAATTCCAGTTTGCTTCTCTCCTTGATTAGTTCTCATCCATAGCTTCTTGTCTTGCTTTTAGGTGCTTTGGAGAATATGTTGACCCACCTCTTCTCTGTGACAACCCCTCAAATACTGGAAGGCTGCTATCACACAAATATACAGTGCATAAAATGCATATAACACAAAAATAAGTAAAAATAAATAAAATAATAAAATAATAAAATAATAAAAT
Source organism: Thamnophis elegans (assembly GCF_009769535.1). Classification (NCBI taxonomy): domain Eukaryota; kingdom Metazoa; phylum Chordata; class Lepidosauria; order Squamata; family Natricidae; genus Thamnophis; species Thamnophis elegans. The sequence continues at coordinate 23,236,770 of NC_045555.1, read as the reverse complement.
AATAAAATAATAAAATAATAAAATAATAAAATAATAAAATAATAAAATAATAATAAAATAAAATAATAAAATAATAATATAAAATAAAATAATAATATAAAATAAAATAATAATATAAAATAAAATAATAATATAAAATAAAATAATAATATAAAATAAAATAATAATATAAAATAAAACAAATGAAAGTATATTTTTTTAAATTGAGATTTAGCAATAACAACAAAACCTTCAAAGATTTAGGAAATATCTGTCAGTGCCCTTTCCATTGTTAAAGATATGTGAATATCTTCTGAAATCTTCCTTTAAGCTTATTTTATAACCTCAGTTTCAATGTATAATTTTGTCAAAAGATATATTTGTTCACCTCAGCAGTTCTCCCTTGGCACTATTGAAAAATGAGTTTTAAAAAGTCAGAAACCAGTGGTTCCTTAAAAGATTTAGGGCTAAAATAAATAAACCTGTTTTGGCCCGCAGCACAAATAAATCAACTGATATTTTAAAATCAATTGAGTTCTGATGTTTAATACATTTTCCAACCCTTACACGACCTAATTGAAATATGTTTGCCACATTACTATATGAAACATTCATGACAATAATAATATTTTTTTTAAAAAACAATTAGTCCCTTTTAATAATTAAACAAAACAGCCAAAAGACAAACAGAGGTAGATGCAAGCATGTTATCTTGACTCATCAGTACCTACATTACAATAACATGGTTCAAATCAGGCTGATTTTAACATGCCATTGTAATGTAGGTACTGATGTGTCAATATGAAATGCTTGCATCTGTATTCAGCACTGGGTTGCACGTTTTGTTACCACTGGTTCGTCACACATGCGTGCAAAGCAGGCGCACATGCGCCCAGCCTTTTATGCATGCACTTTGCTCGCATGCATGCCTTCTGCACATGTGCCCCGCCTCAAAAACATGCCTAAATAGGATGGCATAGAGCCAGTGACGGGTGGGTGAGCCCACATGCAATTTCGGCTACCGGTTCGAGCGAATATTGTTTAAAATATTTTTTTTGTTTTGTTTTTAACTATATTCATTATGAATAGTTGGTAACTCTAGAGTCATCATATGAGATAGACAGCTATAAAGGTAAAGGTTCCCCTCGCACATATGTGCTAGTCGTTCCCAACTCTAGGGGGCAGTGTCATCTCTGCTTCAAAACTGAAGAGCAGGCACTGTCAGAAGACGTCTCTGTGGTCATGTGGCCGGCATGACTGAATGCCAAAGGCACAGCTATATAAGTCATTTAAATAGATAAATGACATTACAAAGTGACTGGTTTTAATTTTGATCTCAGTTACTAAGTCTGGAGGTGACAATCAATAGGTGGATGTAGCCCTAGTTATCCATTAGCCATGTTCTTCAAGTGCTACAGACTCTCAGCATTGAGATATCTAGAACTCTTTAGTGATCTTAACATCCAGAAGAGCCCACTGATCACCTGTTCTGTTGCAGATGTGATGTTAGAAAGTTTTGAACAATGGGAAAACTTGCCAGCAGGAAGAGCTTTTCATACAGCTTCTAATCTGTATTTTGCCAATGGAAGGAATGACATGCCAAATGCAAATACTGCAAAACTGTATGCATGGAAATCTCAATGTGATCTTAATAATAGAACATAGAATGAAATGGTTGGAAGGGACCTCGGAGGTCTTCTAGTCCAAACCTCTGCTCAAGCAAGTGACCTTATTTCAAATCGTGTAGGGTTTCAAATCGTGTAGAAAATGTCCAGACGTTTGCACATGGGATATAGTCAATCAGTCAAAATAGAGCTGGAAGGGACTAAATTATGCAGAAGCCTCTTTCACTCACCTGTATCTGATTACCTGTAAATTGTATATGCTAAATATGCTAAAGTTTGTCAGCCTGACTAATCTTACATTTTAATAATAATAATGATAATCAGAATAGAGTTGGAAGGGATCTTGGAGGTCTTCTAGTCCAACCCCCTGTTCAGGCAGGAGACCCTATACTATTTCAGATAGATGGCTGTCTAGTCTCTTGTTAAAAACCTCCAGTGATGGAGCACCCACAACTTCTGAAGGCAAGCGGTTCCACTGATTAATTGTCCTTAGGAAGTTTCTCCTTAGTTTCAGGTTGCATCTCTCCTTGATTAATTTCCATTCATTGTTTCTTGGCTTGCCTTCCGGTGCTTTGGAAAATCATGTGATTTTGATTCTGTGCCCCTCTTTATACAGCCAAGGAGTGTGTTCAGTGGTGGGTTTCACATTTTGTTACCACCAGTTCGCATGCACCCCTTCCACGCATGCGCCAGGCCTTCTGCGCATGCACTTTGCTCATGCGTATGCCTTCTGTGCCTAAATAGGACAGCATAGAGCCGGTATGGGTGGGTGGGTGGGTGGGTGGGCGGGCGGCCACCCTTGATTTCCACTACTAGTTCGGCTGAATAGCCACCTCTGATTGGCTATTTTCGTACTTGGCTGGCTCATGTTTAAGTAATTTCTACAATGCCCAAATAGGGCTTCTGCCTACGAGACATTTAAAGCATGTAGATCACTAAAAGAAGGATAATATTTTGAATGTTAACACTTGATGTGTTTGGCAATTACTGATTGTTAAGCCAAGCATAGACATGTTACTCCATTCCATTGTAGACAGAACCTTCCTAAATTGCAACTTATGAGATAAAGTAGTCTGGTTTTTCCAAGGATGCGGTGGCTCAGTGGCTAAGATGCTGAGCTTGTCGATCAGAAAGATCAGCAGTTCAGCAGTTCGAATACCTAGTGCTATGTAACGGAGTGAGCTCCCATTATTTTTCCCAGCTTCTGCCAACCTAGCAGTTCGAAAGCACGTAAAAATGCAAGTAGAAAAATAGGGACCACTTTGGTGGGAAGGTAACAGCATTCCGTGCGCCTTCAGCATTTAGTCATGACCACAGAGACGTCTTCAGACAGCGCTATCTCTTTGGCTTTGAAACAGAGAAGAGCACCACCCTCTAGAGTTGGGAATGACTAGTACATATGTGCGAGGGGAACCTTTACCTTTTAGTCTGATTTTAATCTATTTTTTGTTGTTAATAAAGAATGGGATTTCTGGTTGGAGATCTTATCAAAAGGGGAAAAAATAGAGTGAACCTGATGGCATGTAGATTTATTAAGCATCTTAATCTTTCCATAGTTAGGAGACCTATTAAACCAGAACATCCTTAGTGATTAATGGATCCTGGGGGATTCGGTTTGATCAAAGGAGACCAGGGAACTTGATACTTTAGCCCCTCTTGGAATTCAGATTGTAATTTCCTTGGGTTTTGCGGAAGAGAAAGGATCAAAGGACATGGCTACAAGAATGGAGAGCTGTTTGGGCTGAATCCAAGTGAGTATAAGCTTGTTGGACTTAGGTTAAAGCATTTTTTGAAACAGAGGGGTGTCATCCAGAAGAATTATTTTGTCCGGTGAATGTTAATCTTAGTTACATTTTCCTCTCCAAGGTGCTATTGAATTCTTTCGCATCAAATTTGCAAAACATTTTGCTTGTAAAATCACTCATGTTCGTTCCAAAATAATTCAACTACTTTTGATTTTGACAAATTCCTCATTTCTAGCAGATGTTTTTTTTAACCAATTCCTCAAACTCAGCTTGAAAAGGTTACAAAAAATGTTTACATCCACTTTATTGCAAATTTTTGGGTGATGCACACCTGATATATAATGTTTTCCTTGGGTATATATTTTTACAAATATTTTTTCCCCAGAGGAAAGTGTACACATTTTTTTTCTATGTATCTTGTTCTGAAACATATATTCATCATCTCAGATTATTCATTCATGTAAACCAGGGGTGTCAAACTCAATTTAATTGAGGGCCGGATCAGGGTTGTGTTTGAGGTGGAGCCATGTGTAAGGGCACGTGAGGCGTTGCCCAGTCAACTCCAGCGCACATGCGCACTCTGGCCAGCTGACTTCGGCCTTCATTTTTGGCCGTTTTTCGCCCTCTGGAGGGTCAGAGGGGTGACTGGGATGGGGTGGGTGTCGCCCTCTACCAGAAAAACGGAGCTCATGGGCCCCATTTTCAATCAGGAGCACCTCCTGCAGTCCTCTACAGCAAAAAAAGGAGCTCACAGGCCTTGTTTTCAGGCGGGATGACCTCCTGCAGCCTTTTGCCAATGAAAACGGAGCTCAAGGGGGCTGCACGCATCCCTCCAAGCTCTGTTTTCACTGGCAGAGGGCTTAGGAGGCTGTCCTGGATGAAAATGGAACCTGGGAGGGCCGCACGCATCCCCCCGATCTCCATTTTCACTGGCAGAGACACCGTGGGCCAGTCCTTCCCTGTTTCCAGGGTGGCCCTATAGGCCAGTTCTAAGCACTGTGGGCCAGATTTGGTCTCTGGGCCTTGAATTTGATAGCCCTGATATAAACATACTGATCTTGGTTTGCCAGAGAAGCCCCCTTGGTGAATACTGTGAAGCCATTACCATGGCAACTTCACTACGTGTACAGTAGAAGTCTTTTTAAGGCAATACAGTAAAAGCTATTTTAAGGCACAATAGGCTGTATCTTAACTGAACATGCACCCTGAGGGATGTTAAGGGTGTCTTACCCCCCACAGTATTTGTTTCCAGAGGGTAAGTCATCTGTGTACCAAGTTTGGTTGAACTGCTTGAGGCGTTCCAGAGTTATGCTGGAACACACACACACACACACACACACACACACGCACACACACAAATAAGAACCTTATTTTTTTTTTAATTGGATAGAATTCCCTTAAATAGAGGAGATCTACTTTTGTGTAGCTATGTGTAGGATCAAACTGAAAAATGAAGTAGGTTTTCTTAAATCTAATGTTGAGGAAACTTAGGTAAAGCGGACATTTTATATGTGTAAAAATTGACACTGAAACAGTTTAGAAGTTTTCAGTACTACAATAGTGAGAGGGGAGATAAAAATGATTAAATGCATTCAGTTAGTTGATGTTAGTCTTTAAAAAAATCAGTTTTTAAGCTTGCATATATTAACTCTGATAGGATGATGTGGACATTAAACTAACAGAATGTCATATTTATCTGAAAGCTGGCACTTTCTTCAGGCAGCTCTTGATGGTGGGAGAAGGGAACATACTTAATTTATATTGTTGGGTTTTTTCCCCCTTTTCCTAACTTAAATTACACAGAACCATTTAGGGAGGGTGACATGCGTGTATCTTTCTCCCATCTTTTATCATCCCTACCATTCCTTCATTTAATACAACTTGTGACAAGCAGGAACATTAATTACAGTTAACAATGTAATGTGAAGTCTTCCTGGAATTTTTTTTTTTTAAAGCCAACCCAATCAAAGAGATTTCATCTTAACGCTGAGCTTGAAGTCAAAGTTCAGAAGTCAGAAATCAAGTAGCCTCAGTTATGAAATTATGTTAATGATTCTAAAGAAAGCTTGAGTATTCCACCCCCACCCCCGCGTATTCTGTCCTTTTGTTATGGCAACTAATGGGACAAGAAAAGCTGATAGGCAATTAAAGCTGGCTGCTAGGATGTGCTTAAAATACACATACACTGACAGGCATGCTGTTTAGGTACCCAGAAATTTTATGCACAGCTCGTACAAGGGAGCAGAGAGTACTTTTTTGTCCTATTGGCGCACACAACAAAACTGCTTTCACGTAGAGCAGGGGTGTCAAACAGAAGGCCCAAGGGGAGCAGATCCGGCCCACAATGTGGTCAGATCTGGCCTGCGAGGCCATCCTGGAAAATGTAAGGGGCCGGCCCAGGTCGCTTCGGCCTGGTCTAACCAATGTGAAGAGGAAATATGCCACAGTTTGGGAAGTGGTGTCAAGCTGGCCACCCCCACCCAGTTGGCCACACTCAGTGAGTGGTGTCAAGCTGGCCACGCCCACCCAGTTGGCTACACCCACCCAATCGGCCATGGCCACCCAGCCCCATGAGGTCGACCACAACCCTGATGCACAACCCTGAAGTTTTTTCTTTTTTTCTCTTACTGCGTTCTTGTGTTCTGCGAATTTCCTCCCTTTTCCAGCACCTTAAAGCTATAGGACATGAAATTAATTTTGAAGGAACCAGGTTAATCTCCAAAACAGAACACTTCAACAAGAGAATAATTATGGAAACTATCTAAATAGAGAAACACCCCCACAACATGAATAAACTTGATGATACCTCCCGCCTACCAGCCCTAGTCAACAAATGAGCCCCACCCATCACCCAGGCTCTTACAACATGAAACAACAATAGACACACATCCAGCACCAATCAGCATCAATCTACCAATCATGATACAGCCACACAACCAATCATTCCACTTACTGAAACAAAGCCAGCACTCCACCCCCACACCAAGATTTAGAGAAAGACGGCAGCTCTGATCACACTTTAAACACTTTAAGCCCAAAACCCAGCTTGAAGATGGCGAGTGAGACCTCGCTGAAACGTTGCCAATACAATCTCAATCTTACATGGGAAAAGACCCGAATACAACAAAACCAGCATACCTACACCCGTGAAAATCTACGAAAATAGATGATAGATCGATCGATAGATCGATAGATCGATCGATAGATAGATAGATAGATAGATAGATAGATAGATAGATAGATAGATAGATAGATAGATAGATAGAGGGGAGAGAGAGATTGTTGTATCTGCAGCTGAATGATTAATGAATAATTGATAATCATCCATCCATCCCTCCATCCATCTATCCATCCATCCATCTATCCATCTATCCATCTATCCATCTATCCATCTATCCTTCTATCTTCTAGAATTCTATTCTATAAAGAAATCTATTTTAGCATCAATAGGAGAAACTTCAGCATTCCTTGATTATTTTATTTCTGCCTCACCAGGAGCTCAAAAAAAAAAAAAAAGGAAAACATTCAAAACAATAATGGATTTGACAGCATATTATGACAATCAGTCCTGGTGAGCCCCAGAGCCATAAATACGTCACGCCACACCACAATAAAGAGGACAGCTTCTCTTCTGCAGGACATTGGAAATGTCACAGTGAGGGGATTGTTTGTCCCCGTCGCCATGACAACGTCACTGGTACTTATCATTAACTTTCACATCAATTTTTTTTTAAGAGGCAGGAACAAAATCCAGGCTCTTTGTTAGGAAAAAGCGAAAAGCAAAACAGCAAGTCAATGTTGGCCCAACTTTTTCCAAAGCTGCTATTCTAATTACTCTGAGATTGATGAGCTTAGTTTTTCACTAAGACTGGTGGCAGTTAATTCCTGTGACCTGAATGGCTCTAGAAGTCTCTTTAGGAGATGGCGCCCTGGAAGTTTGATTATTAGTGACATCTTGTAACTGAGAAGAAGCTTATCTCTCCAGACAGTGTTGATAACTTGAGACAAGGTTGAACTGGGAAGTGGTGTGACAGTGTGTGGCAAATAAATAAATAAGAACCGTCTGCTTCCCTGCTCTAGCTAGAAGATCGCAAGAAGAAGAAAATATCAACTGGTTTCACACCGTTGTAAACTCTATCCTTCTAAATTCTGGAGAACTCTCTTTCACCCTCCTGTATCTGACCACTTGTAAATATTTGTGCTGTCAGCCTGACCAATCTTACATTTGAATATTATTATTATTATTGCTTCTTTTATTCATTAAACATGAAACTAAGTCAACTCAACATTTAAAAATGTGTCACAAATACCATTGACTGGTACTGATGGTTGATACGGGTTGCTGCCAATGTCCTAGGTTTCAACCAAGTATCTTCTTAAAATGTACGATGTTCCAAGTAGCACAGTTGTTTGCCGTTCTGCTGGTGTTATTGCAGGAAGCTGCAATTTCTTGATGTATTTTATAAAATTCTTGGACATGGTACCAAGTGCCCTAATGACAATGGGTATCATGTTTCATCCATAATTGCATAGTTTCAATGGCCAGGTCGCAATACTTTTGTGATTTTTTTTCCAGTTCTTTTTCTTCGACTCTGGCGTCTCCTGGTACCGTATATCAATAAATTGTACATTTCGGTTTTCAACAGCCGTGATATCTGGCATGTTGTGTTCCAAATGATGATCCGTCTGTATTTAAAAGTCACACAAGACCTTCACCTTCTCATTTTCAATAACTTTTTCCACTTTATGTTCCCATGACTTTTTGGATACAGGTTAAGTCATATTTTTTACATAATGACCAGTGGATTAATTAAGCAACTTGGTCGTATATAGCTTTATAATCAGTTTGTGCAATTTTGCTGCATTTACATATTAAATGTGAAACAGTTTCAACTTTGTTTTTGCAAAGTTGGCAGTTTGGATTGTCTGTAAAAAATTGTATCTTCGCTTTCATGGCATTCGTTTGTAGTGCTTGGTCTTCAGCAGCCAGTATTAAACCTTCCATTTCTTTCTTGATGGTTGCCTTCTTAAGCTATGCCCATGTAAAGTTGTCATCACATTTTCCTTCAATGTTTTTAAAGTGCTGTCCATGCAAAGTTTTGGTTTTCCATCTATTTAATCTGTCATCTCACTGTTTTTTCTAATATTCTGCCTTTGTTTCTGTTGTTTTTTCTGATGTTGTTTCTGTTTTTTTTTTTTTTTTTTTTTTTTTTTTTGTTTTTCAGATGTAATTGGTCAGGCTGACAGCACTAATAATTGGGAATAGTTGGGGAATTCTGATTTAGGGCACTGAGTTGGCTCAGAAATAGGCAGGCTTACAAAATGATGTGGAGTTGATAACAACCTTCCATAATGGCAGAAATCTTGAATAAGATAAGAAGGAAGACAAAGATGCAGAAAATAAGATGATACACAGATGATATAGCAGTGCAGGGAGAGTCCCTGCGTTAAAGGCTTCAGAACTATATATTTTAGTCCATCAATCTAAACAGAGGTAGTATTCAGCAGGTTCTGACCAGTTCTGGAAAATCGGTAGTGGAAATTTTTAGTAGTTCAGGGAACTGATAAATACCACCTCTGACTGGCCCCGCCCCCATCTATTCTCTGCCTCACGAGTCCCACCTGGTTGGGAGGGAATGGAGATTTTACAGTATCCTTCCCCTGCCATGTCCACCAAGCCACGCCATGCCACGCCCTCAGAACCGGTAGTAAATTTCTTTGAATCCCACCACTAAATCTAAGCCATTATATCCTGGCTTATGTTCCGTAGAAATCACTGAGATTTATTTCTGGGGGGAAAAACCAGGCATAGGAGAAAACTGCAAATTTATTCACGTTTCATAAATTGTGGCTAATGTTTCCAGCTTTTATTCAATGTTTTTCTTATGAAACGTTACTGAAGTTTCTTCCTTCTTACAGAGAAGCATCTTACTCAAATATTATGGTGATTTTGGAGTTTTTTTTTTTAACCCAACCCTCTTTTCTTCAATTGCCTTGGTACCACGTTCATTTGTAGTGAAAATACGCGGTTGCTTCATTGCTGATTTTGTTCATAAGGTTATTATCATCCTAAAGTTCAATCTACAGAAATTGAATTTTGTAACCAGGAGAGCTGTTCGTGATTTTTTCCCTTCTTTTTTTTTTAGGCCTCTCCTTGTTAATTAGAAGTGTACATATTGGGAAATTAACTATGAAATACTAAAAATGATAAATTATTCCATGTTTGAAAGTATAAATTAAAGGTTTGGTGTATATAAAATTTGTCATGTTTAATTGCAAGTTCAATTAAAATTCAGGATAATGATGATTTATACAGGTTTCTGTGTAATTTGATATTCATTAGCTTAGCCAGACACATGCTGATATTAGCTCGTTAATTATGTTTCCTTTTGTTGAAAGCAGCCTTGTGAAAGCAATCTGTTCAAAGTTTTCCAAACTCATTCGGCTAAATGAATATTTAGCAGCTGTTCTTGCTATTGAGATGATCACTGTGGCTTCATTTGACTCATACATGGCATCAATCATGGCTACTGTATAAGAGCAAGGTTGTCTCATTACAAACCCATTTATGAAGGTTACGAGTGACCGTTAACAAGCTACTGCATGTAACAGCAGAATAGAACTTTATAGTAACGTCAAGCATTCCCTGCATGGAGATTTGAGAAAGAACTAACCATCCAAATCAGGGGTGAGATTCAGCCAGTTCAGACTGGTGCGGGTGAACCGGTAGCTCCGACTATCAGCTGGGAGCGAACCAGTTTGGTCTCACTTTGAAGTGGGCTCGCCTGCCTGCCCCTGCACTATACTCACCTATATTTCCTTTTCCGAAGCCCAGCTGATCAGTGAGGTAGAGTGCATTGTCGCGCCTCAGCTGTTTTCCTCTCCAGCAGTAATGCAGACAGTGAGTTTTCTGTAAACTGAGTGCATGCACGCTTAGTGAACCAGTTGTTAAACCGGTGGGATCCCACCTGTGGTCCTAATGCCGAGTAACTCAAGAAATCTGGAGAAATGACCAAGATGGAATTGTAATAACTCTCGATTCTTGTCATGGATGAAATAAACTAAGGAATGAACTGATGTAATTTCTGAATATCATACAGTAGCTGCTTTTACATTTTTCCCTTAGGGCATCTTTTAAGGTGATACCCAAGAGTTTTATTAAAGCTCCTTCCACAATCTTGGAACTTTTTTCCAGAAGATTTGCCATCACTGAAGGCTTTCAAAAAGAGATTGGATAGCTCCCTGTCTGAAATAATATAGGGTCTTCTGCTTGAGCAGGTGATTGGCCTGGAACTGGGGTCTCCAACCTTGGCAACTTTAAGACTTATGGACTTCAACTCCCAGAGTTCCTCAGCCAGGCTGAGGAACTCTGGGAGTTGAAGTCCACAAGTCTTAAAGTTGCTAAAGTTGGAGATCTCTGGCCTATAAGATCTCCAAGGTCCCTTCCCATTCTATTATTCTGTGTTCTGTTTTGGGGAAACAATTGACGGTTCAGTTTTTGTCATGCCTGCTATATCTGAACAGGGCAGAACATGGAGAAATAAGAGAAACTTCCTTCTTCTAGTTGACCTTAACATGGGCACTCAAATAATATTAAGATGCTGAAGCCCTCAAAAATGCAGAGAAGAGCAACAAAGAGGATAAGGTGTCTGGAGCCTACATTGTATGAAGAATGGCTAAGGGAAATAAATCTGTTTAGCCTAACAAAGAGCAGGCTTAGCGGAGACGTGATAGCTTCCAATACTTGAAGAGCTGAGACAGGGAAGAGGGCATTTATTCATTCTGGTCCATTCACAACTAGAGTTCTAGGTGTAGTCAGTGGCAAACATGGTGAACACAGAACAGGAGATCTCCACAATGGAAAAAACAAGAGTTGAGGTGACACGGTGGTTAGAGTGCCGTACTGCAGGCTACGTCAGCTGATTGCAAGCTACAGTTCAGCAGTTCAAATGTCACCGGCTCAAGGTTGACTCCGCCTTCCATCCTTCCGAGGTGGGTAAAATGAGGACCCAGATTGTTGGGGGCAATATGCTGACTCTGTAAACCTCTTAGTGCTATGCATGGTGCATAGTGCTGTGAAGCACTATGAAGCAATAAATAAATCTAAGTGCTATTGCTAATATCAGGGCAACCAGAATCCATCAAAGCTGACTGACTCTTGTTGGACATTTCTGTGAGATGCATCAGACACAGAGGACAAACAAAAACCAGCAGCAAAACACTTTTAGCCCTCTCGAACCTATGCAGCACATCGGAAATATTATGCGATCAAATACTGCTACTCCTCATTTTACAACAATTTGTTTAGTGGCCATTCAAAGTTACAACGGCACTGAAAAAAGTGACACAGCCGTTTCTCACATTTGCGACCATTGCAGCTTCCCCGTGATCATGTGATCAAAATTCAGAGACTTGGCAACTGACACATATTTATGATAATTGCAGGGTCGCAGATCATGTGATTCCCCTTTTGTGACCAACAAAATCAAGAGATTAACAAAAATTACCCAAACAACTGTAGTGATGCACTTAATACCTGTGGCAAATGTGTCACTTAGCAACAGAAATTTGGGTCTCTATTATGGCCAGAAGTCGAGAACTACCTGTACATCAGAGGTGTCCAACTTGCGATGACACGTCGTCACGTGACGTATTGCAACTTTCCCCCGCTTCCTAACGTAGGGGTGGGCATGGCCAGCGCATGACGCATCCGGCCCGCGGGCCATGAGTTTAACACCCCTGCTGTACATCATTAAAGGTTCATTTCATATTCCTCAAGATTACTGTGTGACACAGTAGTGAGGCATGCAGGCTGGGGAATTAGAGCTATCTAGTTCATCTTCTATGTACTTTGTGGGAATTCTGGGAATTGAAATCCACAAGTCTTAATGTCGCCAAGGTTGGAGTTGCCCTAGATCTATCTAGTTCCTCTTCTATGTACTTTGTGGACAATTGGATACTTCTGGGAAGCTCACAGGTTTGGCCTGTGAGACAATACCTTCCTTTCACAGTTGTTTCTCAGCAACCAGTACAACATAACAAATATGCTGCCTAAGAGTTAGCCAAGAACTAGCGGGTGTTCTTCTAGAAACCTCTCCAGTCCCTTTCTGAACCTCTCCAAATTGGCTGCAGCTGCTGGCAGCAAATTACAAAGTTTATTTATGCATGGGGTGACCAAAGGATTTCCTTGAATTGGTCTTAAAACCACCTTCCTTTTGTTTCAATGGCTGATCTGAAGGCAAGCCGTCCCACTGATTGATTGTTCTCACTGTCAGGAAATTTCTCCTTCTCTCCTTGATTAGTTTCCATCCGTTATTTTTTTCCCTTCTGGTGCTTTGAAAAATAAGTTGACTAGAAGCTGGATGACGATGGTTGCTCTTATTATCAGCCAAATCAATACCATTGCAGAATGAAGGCCTCTTACTTGATAGTTATGGACTCTCATCTACCATATGGTCCTGTATGAATTTGTAAATAGATGTTTGTTTGTCTCTTCCCCCGCCCCGCGCTGCCTGATATTCTGTCTTCTCTGAGATAGAGAAGTTCAGGACCTATTCCAGGAGGCAATCAACCTAGAAATAAGAAGTTTCCTAACAGTAAGAACAGTTAGTCAGTGGAACGACTTGCCTCCAGAGGTTGTGGGTGCTCCATCATTGGAGGTTTTAAGAAGAGATTGGACAGCAACTTGTCTGGAATGGTATACAGTACTGATGGCTCATCTTTTTGTGATTGCATGCCAAAAGCATGTCTGTGTGTGTACGTGTTCCAGTGTACGCCCGTGCCCATAATGCAATATGCACGCTCCCCCCACCCTCCATGCATGCCCCCATGACCCCTTGGCCCATTCTGCACCTATTAGGTCTCCCTGCAGCCTCCTGGTAGCAAAAATGAGCCACAGAGGGTTGTGCTGCCCCCCTCCAACACAGTTTTGGGCATACTGTGTTTCCCTGAAAATACAACATGTCCTGAAACTAAAGCCTTGCCACATTTTTTGGGTGGGCAAAACTATAAGCCCCTGCTTCGAAAATAAGCCCCTTGGACAACCCCCCCCCCGGCGAGGCAGAGCACCGCTCACCGACCTAGCGGTATCCCGAAGGCACCAAGCTGCAGGAGCCGGGGGGCGGAAGAAAGGCACGCATGTTGCTTGGCACCTTCAGGATACTGCTAGGTTGGGGAGTAGTGTTCTGCCTGGCTGGAGGGGGGAATTGCCGGGCAGCTGCTCCCTTGCAAGCGGGCTCCTAGAGAGCTGGGCACAGCCTTAGGGGCGAAGCAACCATGAGGTGACCATGCTCACGAGCAGCCACCCGGCAAACCCCTTCTCCAGCCGGGCAGAGCACCATTCACTGACCTAGGGAGTATCCCTAAGGTGCCAAGCCACATGGCGCTCTGCCCGCCCCCCAGCTCCCATGGCTTGGCACATTCAGGACAAAGTCTTCTGGCAGCCTGCCCATAACCATACAGCACATTCCTAGAGCGGCCGCTGCTGGAAGAATAGGAAGTCGAGTTCCGGAGTTTGGAAGCCAGAGAAGAAATTTTGCTCAGAACTCGGTGGCAGCTGCAAGGACAGCTGGCCCAGGGCATGGTGAAGCTGGGAGGCATGAGAGCTGGGGGCGGAGCAGGTGCTCACACAACCCCCCTCTCCAGCTGGGCAGAGCTCCATGCACTGACCTAAGGGGACTCCTGAATGTGCCAAGCGCGGGAGCTGGGGGCGGACAGAGCACCACATGGCTTGGTGCCTTAGGGATACTCCCTAAGTCACTGAATGGTGCTCTGCCTTGCTGGAGATGGGGTTTGCTGTGTGGTTGCTCGTGAGCATGGTCACCTCATGGCTGCTTTGCCTCTAAGCTCTTTGGGAGCCGCTTGCAAGAAAGCAGCCATCCGGCAACCCCAAAACAATAAGCCCTCCCCCTCTAATAAGCCCAAGGCCATATTTCGTGGGTCAAAAAATATAAGACCCTGTTGTATTTTTGGGAGCAAAAAACAGGCTGGGTGGTGGTGTTTTTCACCTTATCACTCAAAAAAGAGAGAGAGGGAGGGAGGGAGGGAGGGAGGGAGGGAGGGAGAGGGAGGGAGAGAGTGCAATGTGTTCAGTACTAGGTGAGGATGTCTAGGTTTCAAAGTCTGTGGAGATTTTCAGTCATCCAGGTCATAGTTCTTTCAAAGAAGAAGAAGAAAACAGTTTACTTCTCATCCAAGAAGACTTCTTTGTGACTTCTGATGGGTGGAGGATGGAAGGATAGGTATTGACAGTGGAGACTGGATGGTAGGAGGAATGGAAGGATAGCTTTTGATAGGATGTGGTGGTGGGAATGGAAGGATTACATTTCTTTGCAGTCATCTGGTTGTTAGCACTCTCTCTAAGAGCTCTTGAGACCACTGTGGGGGCCCTCAGCACAATCCGTTGTGAAATCTTTTTGGAAGTGCTATAAGGATTGCATTGTAGACTGGAGATAGGTGATGTCTTATTCCTCCCCCGCTATTGAGAGAGGAGTGTTCAGTTCTAACCCAGATGGATGCTTTGACCCCTCTTCCAAACCGACGGTCCTGTCTATTCAAAATGTGGAAATTGCTGTCTTCCAAAAAATGACCTTTGGCTTTTAAATGCAGATGGACCGGTGAATCTTTTTCTGGTGGGTTTGGTCTCCTCTGTTCTTCATCCCTCATCCTTCTTGGATAAAGAATCCATTTTCTTCTTCCTCCTCAAGGAAAAACAAAATAACAGTCTAGTTATAGTCTAAAAGCACCTTAGAATCTAGGTTTTAATGCAATTTCCTGTTCTGACCTACGCTTCCTGATACAGTAAAAAGCACAAGCTTAGTCCCCAAAACCCTCTTTTTATTTCAAAGGCTGTGAATTATGTTCATTCACAGCCCGTAATGAGTCCCAAATAGTTGTAAAGAGTCCTACAGTAGGCTGCCAAAGGATAAAGCTGATAAGCACCCACCTTTATCTTCTTTGAAAACGCTGCCAAGGACTTAATTGGCAATTAGCTTGGCAAGGCCACACGGAGCAAAGGGTCAAGACTGAGCTTCAGAAGGTAAACCGACCAGCATGAACCAAGTTGCTTCCTGCAAAGGCTCCCCTGCCTTTGCTCCCCCTTTATTATGTCCTATGGGAGGGGCCACTCACCTCCAAGCCTTACTTCCGAGTCATCCCTTCTGCCTTAACTTCTGGCAGCTCTGTGCATGTGCGCACTAGGAACAGGGGAGCCTGTTCCTCTGGCTCGCTGCTGTCCGACTCTGGAGGCTCCGGAGGCAGCACATAACTCCCAGATTGCCTTAGCCCGCTCTCTGCACAGAGCCCTCATCAGAGCCTCCCCCAGACTCCAGGACTGGCTCATGTTCTTCCCCAACCTCCTTGCTGTCCGACTCTGCTGCCAGCTCCACAGGCCGCCGGCAGACTACAACATTTCCATTGTGTGAAGCTGATGGAACAATATTACAGCATGAGCCTCTGCAATGGGAACAACACCCAAGATCATAGCTAAACTCAAATATTTAGATCCTCTGAGCTTCTGTTTGTTTGAATCAGGGTTCCTGATGCAATTTCACATATACTTCAGGCTTTCTCATAGATAGAACACACCCAAAAAAAGTATTAATGTCCTTCTTCTTGAGCTGTCAGTGCACTAGCCATGAGCCTATTTTTATATCGGTCCATCTTTCAGAGAAAAAATATTAATTGTCTTCTTGTTTCTAAGCCGTGCCTCTTTTGAAATCCCTCTGAATCAAAGATGAATGATCTTCCTCAAGAGGAAATTTATTCTTGTAAGGATTTCTTTACTTCACGAGGAGAAAAACTCTTTGTGGCGTTAGCGGCCGAGATGTAGGCCGAGTGGAAAAGCACCAAAGTGATTTAATAGAAAAAGGTAATTCCTATTCAAACTGTATAGTCTCTTATTCATTTCCTCGGATTATCATCAAATTTATGTCACCAGCAAAAGGAGCTTTATTGAGTTTCACAGATATATTCCTTTTGCTTTCATTGTCATTAGTTGGCACACTGACATTTTCATATGTGTCTCAGCTAATGCCTCAAAATTACTCCAGCTACAAATGTAACAATTGAACAGATAATTTTAATAAGATTCAGCTTGACTTCAGACTGCACTCCTTCCTTTTGCTTTATAGAATGCAAATTGTAACCTGTTTTTAAAGCTGAGCAATGCAGTGAACTTTAATGGGATTTGACAACATCATATTAAGCACAACAACTACGCATAATGTACCGAAAAATTGGACGTGAAATTGGAAACATAGCTGAGAACAAAGTAAATTTACATGGTTTGGTAGTTTGAATGTCTGATATCATATTCTCTCATGCAGGCTCCATAAAAAGCAAGGGATTTAACAATGAATATCAGCGGAAAGTGCTTTTAAAGTTAAGGCTGATGGATGGCTTGTCAAAAAAAATAATTGCATTGGTTGGAAAGTCCGGGATGCGTGCTGAGGGGGAGAGCGGACGATATACAGAGAGGGTGATGGGAAGTGACAGTGGGTTGTCAAGAAGCAGTGGCTGGCCAGGGAAGTGTGAAGCCAGAGCTATAAGGTGGCAGAGTAGAACAGCCTGTCAGAGCAGGAAAGTGGCTTTAATACCCTGAAAAGCAAAGGAATCCGCCTGTCAGCCTTGCTCAGCCGTGCTGAAAGAGGAAAAGGAACATGGCAGAAAGTTAGAGACACTAAATGGGGGCTGGGGGAAAACTGAGGGAAAAGGGGGAAAAATCGGAAAGGGCGGGAGGAGAAGGGAAAGCTGATGATTTCATTTGGGTCAACAAATGGCCAACTTGCGGCTGAAATGGGGTGTGGGTGTGGGTCACTCTAGGCCAAGTTCCAAGACTTGGCCGAGGTTGGGGTTTGGCTGGCCCCACTGGTCAGTGGAGCAGAGCATTGGTTACGGGACAGGAGGACACGTGATTCGGATTTTGTCTGGAGGCCTCCTTCTGGCCCACGGGTGCAGCAGAATAGGAATGAAAGTTCGGACCCAAAAATTGGCATAAGCTTTCCTCCCTCCTTCCCTCCCTCCCTCCCTCCCACGCTCCCTTCCTTCTTTCCTCCTCTCTAGCTCCTTCCTTCCTTCCCTACTTCCCTTCTTCCTCCCTCCCAGAATCCCTTCTTCCTTTCCTCCTCTCTAGCTACTTCCTTCCTTCCCTTCTTCCTCCTTCCCACGCTCCCTTCCTCCTCTCTAGCTATTTCCTTCCTTTCCATTCTTCCTCCAACCCTCCTTCCTTCCTTCCCTCCTTCCTCCGCCCTCCCTCCCTCCCTCCTCTCTAGCTACTTCCTTCCTTCCCACCTTCCTCTCTCCCTCCCTCCTCTCTATCTACTTCCTTCCTTGCTCCCCTCATTTCTTTCTCTCTCCAATCCTCCTCTCTAGCTCCTCCTTTCCTCCCCCTCTCCCACCCATTGAAAATGCCAGCAAAAGTTTTGGAATTTGTGGAATATAGAAACAAATTCATTTGTATGCATATACACACTTGCCTTTGAAATCAATTGTCCTCCAGAAGCAGGAGCAATAATAATTACAGATAGTCCTTGACTTACGACCTTAATCGAGCCCGACATTTCTGTTGCCAAGTGAGACAATTAGTTAAGTAAGTTTTGTAAGCCCCGTGTTACCATCTTTCTTGCCACCATGGTTAAATGAATCACAGCAATTGTTAAGTTGCAGTGATTCATGTAAGTTAAGTTGCACTTTACACAGTTGTAAAGTGAATCTGGTTTCCCCGTTGCCTTTTCTTGGCAGAAGGTCACAAAAGGGGGATCAATATGACCCCAGGACACTGCGACCATCATAAATATGAGCCAGTTACCAAGCATCTGAATTGGTCGTGAGTGTGAAAAATGGTCATGAATAACTTTTTTCAGTTGTAATTTCAGACAAAATGAACTGTTGTAAGCCAACAGTATGATATAAATTACAGGTGGCACTTGGTGCAAAATTTATTTGCAACAGACTATGAGAAACTTTGGAGAGGAACAGTTGTCCTTAATACATACATCTATTAAAAGGTACCATTATGCTTCGGCGTTGAGTCATGCCGGCCACATGACCACGGAGATGTCTTTGGACAGCGGTGGCTCTTCAGCTTTGAAACAGAGATGAACACTGCCCCCTAGAGATGGGAACAACTAGCACATCTGTGCGAGGCGAACCTTTACCTTTATCTATGCTTCTGTTATTCGTTTGATGGGCTTAGTTTCGTTTATGAAAGGCAAAAGGTTCCGTTTAGGGACGGCAAGAATATAACCGTCCCTAAACTTTTAAATTGCTTAATTAGCAATCGCTTCTATGACTCCCTTTCTCTACTCCCCTCTTAAACACAATACAGAGGCTTTATTTGCTAAGGGGTTTGATTCCCCGATTTTGAATGGCACCCACTTTTTTGTCTTCCAACTTGGTCCAAGAGCACCAGTTGTGATGAAGTGGAAAACGTGAACAGATGGAATTTGTACCACGTAACCGCTGAGAAATATTAAGGATGTTGCCCTTAAATAAATCAGAGGGAAGTGTGAAGGCAGAGGGCTATTTCAGTTCAAATTCTTGCTGCGCAGAGTGCCTGCTCCTGGGGTGATCCTTGGCAACTGGCCAGGCCCTTTGGATTTTCCCTTTCCCAACCAGATGAGTGGTCAAATATAAAAGGTAAAAATAAAGGTTCCCCTTGCACATATGTGTAGTCATATCCGGCTCTAGGGGGTGGTACTCATCTATGTTTATAAGCCGAAGAGCCAGTGCTGTCTGAAGACGTCTCCGTAGTCATGTGGCCAGCATAACTAAATGCTGAAGGCACACAGAACGCTGTTACCTTCCCACCAAAGGTTGTCCCTATTTTTCTACTTGCATTTTTTACATGCTTTCGAACTGCTAGGTTAGCAGAAGCTGGTACAATTAACGGGAGCTCACTCCATTATGCGGCACTAGGGATTTGAACTGCTGAACTACCGACCTTCTGATCCACAAGTTCAGCGTCTTAGCCACTGAGCCACCATGTCCCCTTGGTCAAATATTGATGGGCTTTAATGGGTTAAACTGCAGTTACAGAGGCTGTGAGAAAGAGTAAAGTTGCAAAGGTAGCAGGCTTTCTAGCAAGGGAATAGCTTATAAATTGAGATTGGGGACAGGCCTAGGATTTGTTTGTATGTGACAATTTATACTTTTAAATTCTGAAATTACATCAAGGTGTGCCCCCTGTATCACTTTGAAAGAAACATAATGCCAATTTTACAAATGAATGTTTTTCACTTTTCGTTGGTTTTAGTGTTGTTCGTTGCTTTAATGACAAAATTGTTAGTTCTGGAGTCTTTCCTTCTTTTCTTCCTTCCTCCCTCCCTCCCTTCCAGTCATCTTTCCCCCTTTTTTCCTTCCTTCTCTTTTCTTTCTTTCTTTCTTTCTTTTTCTTTCTTTCTTTCCTTCCTTCCTTTCTCCCTCCCTCCTTTCTTTCTCCCTCCCTCCCTCCCTCCCAGCCTTCCTTCCCAAAATAGCACCTGTGCTCCTATTCCACTTCCTTTTTTAATGGAGTGTTTACAAAATTACTCAATACAATTGTAAAAGTTCTTTGTTCTAATGCACTCAGTTTCATCTTCGCCTTCTGGTACATAATCACTAACGACAGGTCTCCATTAAATGGTGGCAATGTTGCTTTGTGGTTTACATCTTGGAAACATGCAAAGGGGCGGGGGGGAGTCATATAAAACAATGTTTGAAGGAAGAAGCAGCTTTCTCCAGTTCCTCTGGCTCTTCTAGTAAAAAATTCAGTTGTCAATCTTATTCCACGTTTTATCTTGTTTGGTAATGTTACTTTAAAACTGTGATATATAATGGATAGGGTCAACGACAGAAATAAATAGTTTATTAGCTCTTCGGTGCAAATATACTGTATTTTGGGAGAGATCAGGGGAGCAGTGAGTTTAGCAATCTGTGTAAGAGTTGGACAAAGCCACGGTGCAGTTTTTCGAGAGTGCTAATAATAGTTTGCATATAAAGAGGTTTTTATTACAATGCGATGCAGAATAGCTTGTTGAAAAGGTCATATGGTTCATTATTAAGTCTTACAACATAGAAGCAATACCTTTTTCTGCTGATCGGCTATCACAAAGCTTTAAATGTTAGGTCTTTATTGTTAGGAGTCTTCGAGGGGTTATAGTGTATTCCCCCTCCCCCTCTCCCCCAAATGTAAGGCTGCCTTCGGCTGCACATTGAAAGTCCCTTTCTTCTTCTTCTCCCTAAATTCTTTTTTTAAAAAAACATTTTTTATTCAACATTTTTTAAACATTGAAATCACAGTTACACTTTTACAGCTTTCCGTTATCAATATTTTTTTTACCTAATTTCTAATTTTCCATTCTAAGGCCTATTGTTTTATACATATACCTCCTTATTTCATAGCAAATATAATATATACAACATTAACACCTCTGTTACTCTCTAAATATATACCATATCCTTTTGTTATACTTTCTATGTATTCATTATGCATTAATTTTACATCTCTTTTCTAGCCAATTATACCACCTATTCCATGTCTTATAATACTCTGTTTCCTCTCTATCCCTTAGTTCCATCGTTAATTTATCCATTTCCGCGCAATCCAGCATCTTTTTTTAAATGATCTCTGCCTTTGAGGGGACGTTTTTTTATTTCCAGTTTTGATTCTCCCTTAAACTCTTGAGTTCTTTTCAGGCAAATGAGACCTGAGGCTAGAAACCGAACTGAAAAAATGTAAAAGTGGACAAGATGAATTGCAAAGGCGCCGTGCATAAATAAATTACAGGGGGAAACAAGATGAACAATGATTGTGTGGTTGAAGACCTGGCTGAATACTCGTGTCAGGTGGTGATTGGAAGAATGATAAATGGAGTGACCTAACAAAAGATTGACTTCTCCAAAAGACAGGCCCCTTTAATGGATGGGAAAGGATGAAGCCTCATTTAGAAGGGAGAGGCTGTTTGCTGGGCAGATATGACAAAGAGAAAGTCGACAACCATTGATTTACATTCGGGAATGACAGTTGAAAAATTCAACAATAATCATGACAAATGAGAAGCGATGCAGTCAGAAGGAAAGGGGGGGGAAAGAGAGAGAGGGAGGGGAAAAAAGTCAATACGTTAAGCTTGAGAAGAAATGCCAAGGTCACAGGGAAAGGTTCCCAAAACTTTGCTTTTGACAACCTTAATTGGGGAATATTTGGAAAGATGCCATCCAGGTTATAAGATACAGCTTGGGAGGGAAGGATTGTAAGGTTTGCGTCAGCTTCTTCCAAACTGCTCCGAAATGTTTGCTTCAGTTTCTGGGAAGAAAATGTTCTCTGGATTTCTTTGCATCGCTGTGCAGAAATTCTTGGAATGAAATAATGTGAGCAACCCCTAAGTGTCTTCGAACAACATAACATTGTACTGCAAACTCGGACGTACAAAACCTTTGCCAGACCAATTCTCGAATACAGCTTGTCTGCCTGGAATCCACCCTGTTTTATCGGATATTAATACAATTGAGCAGGTCCAGAGGTATTTCACGAGAAGAGTACTCCATTCCTCTGCTTGCAATAGAATCCCTTACGCCACCAGGTTGAAATTGTGGGCTTGGACAACCTGGAACTGCACCACCTGTGGACGGACCTAAGCGTAGTACCCAAAATTGTCTATTACAACGTCTTACCTTTCAACGGCTTCTTCAGCTTCAACCTCAATAATATGCAGGCAAACAATCAATACAAACTCAAGGTAAACCGCTCCAAACTTGATTGCAGAAAAGATGACTTCAGCAACAGTGGTCAATGCCTGGAATGGTCTATCTGACTCCATTATTATATTCTCAAACCCTCATAGCTTCAACCTTAAACTGTCTATGGTGGACCTCACTCCATTCCTAAGACATCCGTAAAGGGGGTGTGCATAAGCGCACCAACATGCCTACTGTCCCTGTCTTACTGTCCCCATTTATTTGTACTCATTTCCTTCATTCACGTCCATGTTTATACTTATACCTGCTACCTTGTATATGTTTGACAAACTAAACAAACAAATAAAAATAAATAAATAAAATAACGTAGATCTTCCTCCCTTTTTCTGCTGTACAGGCGAATGCATTTATTATCTTTGTATTTTTTAAATCCACAGATGCCACGGGAATGCAGAGTTGATTGGGAAAGTCAGGTGCTGCTTTGTTATTGACGGAAGAAAATAAGTTTGGTGGCTTTTGCCTCTGCTGCTGGAATGCCTGCCCTTGCAATTTTTTTTTAAAAAAGAAAGAAATATGAAGGCGCCGTTAATGAGGTTTCAAGTTAGTTTGGGGGGAAACGATTGTGTTAGAAAAGCAGGGAACGCATTTGGAAATTGTCCAGCTTTCTAGCGTATGCTTATGCAGTTCTTGAGAAAGCTGTTATAAATAATTAGAGGAGCATCATATTTCACTGACATTTCTGTATTTGCAAAAAAAAGCCTATTCAGGCAATGTTTGTAAAATAACTGTCCTTTATAAAAGAAATGAATCGGTACTTTTTCCTCAGTCTGGAGCATATTAAATGGCACAAAAATCTTTATTAAGCAATTTTAAAATAAGATGTGCCGGGGGAAAATATTTCATTTGGCCTTGATTTGTCTTCTGTAGCCACTGGAGTAATGATCTGTGAGTCCAGGGCTCACATGAGGAATGGCTGAGCCAGAAGGAGAAATAACTCTGGAGTCCACAATAAGAAAGAAGAGATGAATTGTTGGGTAGTTGTGTAAAGATAGTTCTCCCTTTCTCCTGAGCTTGTTCACCTGGATGTTTGGGGGGGGGATGAAAAAAGAAGGCAACTAAGCACACCTTAACTGTCCTGTTGGCATATGCAGCAAAAGAAACTCCCGAGACATTATTTTACCAAGAGTATAACTTTACTGATAGATCCATACAGACGCAGAAGAAGTGAATCTAGCTCTGAGGTTTTCACACGAAAACAGCATATTTCCCCTATCCCCCATATGGACTGTCCATTGTTCACCAATCCTACATGTTCTTTTTATTTTGGGAAAACAGTCTGTGCCTTCAGAAGGTTCCCATCACAAGGCCTTGAAGTGCCAGGATTGTCTGAGGCTGCAAACGGTTCACATACATTCCTCACCTCCCAATGCATGGTCTGGCTAAACATCCCAAGATCATGAAGTAGACTCCTCGTCCCAATAAAAACATCTTTTATTTAGGTTAAAGGGAATTCCTCTCCAGCAAAGTCCCGGCCAACAGTCTTTCATGAGATTTTACAACTACAGACCTGTATCAGGCTTGGAGAGCTGCCAGGCCCATATCTTCCAAAGGCCACGCTGTAGCAGCAATTACTTGGCAAGAAATCAGGAACAGATTTTCACCCTAATGAATCAAACTAATTGTCTCCTGAAAACTCCCCTCCCCTATAGCTGCTCTTTATTCCCAAGGGAGGGGCCATTCACTGTCCACCTGTGCCTTTACTCCCAAGTCAGCCCTTGTTCCTTAACTGTTTCCTTGTACTATCAGCTCTGGGCATGCACACATCAGGAACAGGCTCCAGCTGTTCTTCTGCCCCACTGATATCCGACTCCAAAGACAGATGATAACTGTCAGACAGCTCTGGTCCCATCTTTAACTCAGAGCACTCGTCAGAGCACTTGTCAGAGCCTTCCACAGGCTCTAGGACTGGCCCACATTCCTCCCCAAACTTTCTGAGTCTGCCACCAGTTCGGCTGGCTGCTGGTTAGGGGCTTCAAGTTAGGGCTGGTTAGGGCTCAGCTTCACCACACATGCATGTGTGCCTTCCGCCAGCCAGCTGATTTTCGGGTCTCTACTGTGCATCTGTGGGGACGGTGCACATGAGGGAGATGTGCATGTATGTGTGTGGGAGAAAGGGGGTCATGCATGCTTGCATGGTGTGGGGGGGCACAAGGGCCCACAGGAGCTACCCCATGGCCTGTTTTTGGTCCTAGAAGGCTGCAGGGTGGCCTATTAGGCTCAAAATGGGGCATGGGGTTGTGTGTTAGGTTCCCCCCGCATGGCCCATTTTTGGTCCCAGGAGGCTGTTGGGAGGTCTACTAGACCAAAAACGGGGCACGGGGGTGCGGCGCACATTTGCGGGGGGGGAGGGAGGAGTGCAGGGGGTCATGTGCGCATGTGCAGGGAGGGCAGGGGGAGCACAGGGAGTCACACCTGCATGCACAGGGTATGGGGTTCATGGGGGTGTTGTGTGTACATTGCAATCGGCGGCAAAAAGGTTAGCCATCACTGAGCTAAGATGTTCTAAAGGATCCATTTGACATCGACTGTGAGAGCTTTCTCTGAGTTGAGGGACAACATAAATATTTCACAAAGATAAATAAATAAGCAAACAAACAAATAAATAGAAAGATGTCCTCACACTGCCTCTTTTGATAACCCTGTGATTTAGGCTAGCCTGCAGTTGACTGAAGTTGAAGCAATGAGTGAACTTAATGGTGAAGTGGCAGGTCTCTCTTGTTCAAGGTTAATATACTGTTAAGCCACCTTGGTTTTTAACATTTGTAGAGCTGACTAAAAAAAAATCTATATTTTCACCCAAGCAACTGGAAGTGCCATAAGCATTTTCATTTCATGTTATGCTGCTACCGAAGGATGCATTTCTTAAAATATTCCACAGTTCAGAAATTATTTATTTGCCACTATTTATAATAAATTATTTAGAGTGCAAAGTGCTTCACAGACTACTATAAATATATTAGTCTTTCAGGGGTTAAAAGGCACCTTATTGTTTTTGCTGCAGAAAGCTAGTCCAAGTCTCTTTTGGAAAGTCATCTCTTTAAAAATCTGAATTAAAGGCAACATTTAGTCCTATTTAGGCTTTGGTAAATGTGAGGGCTCTTAGTGATTTTATAGTCCTGCCAAGGGAGGGCATTCCCTGTTTGCATGTGTTGGAATACATATTAGAATGTATTTTGTATTGCAACAACTACAGAATTATTCAGTCAGCAGATGGCAGCATTTAGTGTGCATCTATGGTTATAATCTATGGTTTCTTTATGTTCTGAGGAGAGTTTCCTGTTTCCTGCTGCAGTTGAAAAGTTGAGCAGTAAAGCACATGGTGATTGTACTCTTTGTTTGCTGTGTGGTGCTTTGCAGAAAACAGAATTTCTAACAGCATGGCAGTCAAGAAGCTTAATTTCACCCGCAGAAGTTTTCTTCCTAAAAACAATCATAACTGGACATGTGGTTAATGTCATTTAACCAACGCTTATTCATTTTATTCAATTAACATGTTGTCGTATTTTTAGTTAGAACTTTCTGATTTGATTTGGTTGTTTCAACTTTTATCACCTGGTCTTTGAATGTCATGATTGTTTGAATGTTCATTTGACTCATGTTAGTGGGGAATAGGTGCCCATAGATTTCCTACATTTCCTTAATGTCTGAGGAAGCTATCCTTAAGCAAGAACTGATGTGAAGCCAGAGCTTCAGCAACTAATCAATTTAAAGGTAGTCCTTCAAGTGATTAAGCTCTACCAATTTGATAATGGGTGCTACTTGTTGGATATAAACAGGTAGTCCTAGACTTATGACCATAATTAAGCCCAAAATTTGCCTCAATACAGAACTTAACAAGATAGTTATTAAGTGAATTTTGCCCCATTGTATGGCCTTTCTTGCCTTAGTTGTTAAGTGAATCACTGCAGTTGAATGTTAAGTGAATCTGGTAATCCATTGCAAACAGTGATCACATGACCTTGGGACATTGCAACCATCATATATCCAAATTGTAATCTTGTGACTTTTGTAATCTTAATGAATTCAAAGTGACTTTTAAACAGAAAGTTTGGAAAAGTTGCTTGGACAATGTCCTGCCCGATTAAAATGTTCGTACATTGCAACCTGCACAGGAAATGTTAAATTATTAGAAAAGAATGCTTTATCCATATATCTGTGTACCCATATGCAGAGACACTCCCCCCCCATACTCACAGGGGTAATCCTCAATATACAACCTGAATGAAGCCCAAAATGTATGTTGCTCAGTGAGAAATTTGTTAAGTTTTTTTGGTCCAATTTTTTTACTTTTCTCACCACATTCATTAAATGAATCCCTGCAGTTGTTAAATTAGTTATACGGTTGCTAAGCATACCTGCCTTCCCCTTTTAACTTTGATTCTGAGAAGGTTGCAAAAGGGGATCATGTGACCCCCCCCCCCAGGACTTTGTGACCATCATAAATATGAATCAGTTGTCAAGCATCTGAATTTTGATCATGTGACTATGGGAGTTCATGCAATGGTCGTAAGTGTGAAAAATGGTCCTTTTTTAAGTTGTAAATTCGAACAGTCACTAAATGAACTGTTGTATGTCCAGGGCTCCCTATACTTGACAAGCTTATATCTGAAAAGGTTAAACTTTCTTGTGCTGTCTGAGACATAAAACACACCAGAAATAATTTCTGCTTAAGGTATGGTAAAGGTAATGGTTCCCCTTGCACATATGTGCTAGTCGTTCCCGACTCTAGGGGGCGGTGCTCATCTTTGTTTCAAAGCCGAAGAGCCAGCGCTGTCTGAAGACGTCTCCGTGATCATGTGGCCGGCATGACTAAATGCCGAAGGCACACGGAACACTGTTACCTTCCCACCAAAGGTGGTCCCTATTTTTCTACTTTCATTTTTACATGCTTTCGAACTGCTAGGTTGGCAGAAGCTGGGACAGGTAACGGAAGCTCACTCCATTACGCGGCACTAGGTATTCGAACTGCCGAACCATGTGTATGCATGCATAGCGGAAATTTTGAGTAGTTCAGAGAACTGGCAAATGCCACCTCTGGCTGGCCTCAGAGTAGAGTGGGAATGGAGATTTTGCAGTATCCTTTCCCTGCCACGCCCACCAAACTACACCTACAGAACCATTAGTAATTTTTTTTTGACATCATAACATAACATAACATAGCATAACATAACATACAATATATATGAAGGATATATAAGACAGACTGACAGTTAGGAAAAACAAATATGTAATTCTGCACTATGATATTCTATCATGTGTACCTTCGTAAGTCCATTCTACCCCTTTTAAAAGATTGTGAAAATCTTTTTTCCCCCTTAAGGTACGGTAGAACAGATTAAATTTAAGAAGGAAAGTCTGAGCTACAGGGCTGCCAAACGATATCTAGGCTTCATCAGTGAAGACACCTTTTTAACTTTAGAAATTGAGCAAAAAAACCACTAGTTTATAAATGACTAGGGCCAGTTATTTGAGATAATCTGGGATCTGTAATAGCTTCTTACAATGCCTCTTACACTTGAGGCTTGCACGCTAGCCCAGAAGAGACAAGAGCCTTTAGATTAAACATTTTCTAATCAGCTTTATCACTCATATCTGAATTTATCTTATTTGAGGAAAATGCCAATATATTAGCAGGCATATATGATACACAAGGTGACCCTACTAACTTAATGACATAATACATTATCCTTAATGAAGTCAATATCTTGTCTTTTAGCTGTCTGTCTATTGGGGCGATTAATTGCAGTGTCATTAAAGTTAGCTCTCTTTTCATTTGAGCTTGACAAGTCGCATAAAACTAATGTTCTTATCAGCCGCTGCAATAGGTTTGAGGATGGAGGAAATTGTAGGACAAATAAGGGGGTACTGCTACAGCTAACCTGAAGGAATTTTTGCAGGGACTGCGTTTTTTTTCCCCATCTCCTTCCCTCCCCCCCCCAAGCTGCTCCTGCTAACAAAGCAGCAAAATCAGAGGCTAAGATTTAAGATGCATTTTGTTTAGTGACTTTGGATGAGATTATCGCGAAGCATCAGAAAGCATTACATGATATGAAGGCGTCAGGATTTGCAAAAGAGCCTTCGGAGAAAACTTTAAATCAGATTAACTCTCTTTAAATGAGTGCAATAAATAAGAGGGAAGGTAGGAGTCTTCTTCTATGTAGGGCCGCAGCATCTGGGGTGTCGGTGAGCGCAGGAAAAGGAAGTAAAAATCTTCCTTCCAACCTTTAGGAGTTCTAATTCTGCATGAAATACAAATTGCACATCACAGCCGTCAGTGCAGCTGCAGGCGGAGGGAAGTGGGATGCAAAGCATGGGATAGCCGGAGAGCCGCGGGAAAGCCGACCTAGAGATTCCCTTGTCTTCCCCCCATTTCTGAAACTGGGAGCCAGGACAGCTGTAATTTACAGTGTGTTATCTTTGTCTATAGCAGCAAGATGATATGAAGTAAATCAAGGTACAGTAATGAAAGACTGGAAATTTATTCCTCCGAGCACACTTTAAAGTGTAGTGCCTCTTATAGGGCCTGCTGCAGCCTGAAGATCCCAAAATGAGAGTTAGATGAAGGGCAATAAAGAAGCCGGCAAGCTCATGTTAATGTTGTTTGTCTGCGGTTAGTAATTGGGTAGCAGTGATGAGCTGGGTGAAGACAAAGTGAGGCTCCTAGCCGGTACTGTAAATCTTACATTGTTGGAAGAAGCAGCAGTGCTAACCGATATTGATCCTTTCTTGGGCCTAGAGGTGAGCCAGGAAAACCTGTATCTTATTGCAGAGCTTACAACAGCTCCCCCTCCCAATCATTGGGTTACCAGGGACGGTTATGTGGAGAGAGGTGTTTCCATGGAGCAAAGGAGACGTGGTTTCCGGTGCTGCGTGCATCCCACAGATGGGACTTTGCTTCAGGGGTGGGTTCTGGCTGCTGCTACTGCCGGTTCGCTCAGGGATGTGCTGCACGTGCTTGATGCACACTATGCACACATGCGCAGTACTAAAAAAATGCTTATGTACAGAAGCAAAAAACAGAATGGCAGCACCTACGGCAGCACCGATAGAACCGGTTCGGGGGCGTGGCAGGCCGGGTTCCTATCTACTTGGCCAAACTGGGCCAAACTGGTAGAAACACACCTCTGGTTTGTTTGTTTGTTTGTGTCGGCCCCTTTCTGGCATCCCCAATCTCCGGTCCATGGACCGGCATTGGGCCATGGCATGCCAGAAACTGGGCCACACAAACAAACTAAGTCCCATGCATAGCATGGGGTGTTTGTGTTAGTTTGCTGGAATACCAACAGTGGTTGTATTCAGCAGGTTTTTCCACGGACTGGGAAGGGGATGGTTTCACACACAACTTAACTTCTGAGCATGGGCAGATAAAGCTTCATTCATTCTGCTTGCGTGGCTGGGTTCCTAACAGGCCACAAATTGGTACTGGTCTATGGCCCAGGGGCTGGGGACACCTGTTCTAGATAGTCACTTTTCCTAAGCATTAGACTTGGAAGTTGAAAGATGTCTGTCCATCAATTTACGTTGTACTAGTTTAGAAGATTGTGGTCCATGCCTTCAATGAAATGGCAGTGAATTGATTTGGGATGAGATTCTTCTTCTTCTTCTTCTTCTTCTTCTTCTTCTTCTTCTTCTTCTTCTTCTTCTTCTTCTTCTTCTTCTTCTTCTCCTTCTCCTTCTCCTTCTCCTTCTCCTCCTCCTCCTCCTCCTCCTCCTCCTTCCCACCAATATGCATACATATTGTAAAATGGGGCAAAACTCATTTAGCAACAGGAATGTTGGCCTCAATTGTGGTCAAAGGTTTGAGGAATACCTGTATCCATAATATATTTATAACTGGCCTCGTTGAATCCAGAATAAAGCTGGACCTTGGAGGCCTTCTAGTCCAGTCTCTTCTTAAAAACCTTCAGTGATGAAGCGCCCACAATTTCTGAAGGCAAGTTGTTCCACTGGTTCATTGTCCTCACAGTTAGGAAGTTTCTCCTTAATTCTAGGTTGCTTCTCTCTTTGATTAGTTTCCAACCATTGTTTCTTGTCCTGCCCTCCGGTGATTTGGAGAATAAATTGACCCCCTCTTCTTTGTGACAGCCCCTCAAGTACTGGAATACTGCTATTATGTCACCCCTAATTTTTCTTTTCTTTAGACTAGCCAAACTCAAAACTTGCAGATGTTTTTCATATGGTTTAGTCTCCAGGCCTTTGATCATCTTTGTTGCTCTTCTCTGAACTTCTTCCAAAGTCTCAACATCTTTTTTGTTATGTGGTCACCAAAACTGAGTGCAGTATTCCCAGTGTGATCTTATTAGGGTTTCATAAAGCGGCATTAATGCCTCTTGTGGAAATGTTTAAAAAAAAACTTATTTTGCCTTCCTTCCTTGAGTTGAATATATGCAGGATTGAATGTGGACCTAACATCAGAAATGTTTGACCATTTCCTTCTGAAATAAAATAAAATAAAAACTCTACTCTTAAGTCTTCTAACATCAAGGGTTTTCTTTATGGTGCTGTGTGAAGCTGGGGATTTCACGAGCTCCAGCTACACAATGTCTGCATTAGTGATTATTTTTCCTATTGTTCAACCCAACTTGGCAATATGTGAGAAGGGTTAAGGCAGGGGCCAGATCCAGCCTGCAGGGTGCTTAGATCTGGGCTGCGGGCCATCCTAGAAATAGCAAAAGACCAGCCTCCTGCCACCCTCTGCCAGTGAAAATGGAGCTCAGATGTGTGTGTGTGCCCTTAGCTCCATTTTCGCTGGCAGAGGGAGGAGGAGGCTATCACAGATGGAAATGGAGCTTGGGAGCCTATTTTCAATGGTAGAGCACTCGGGCCACCACAGATGGCCCCGACACGAGGGACATCAAGCTGGCCACGTCCACCCTGGCCCCCGAGGTCAAACACAACCCTGTTGTAGCTCTCAATGAAATCGAGTTTGACACCCCTGATATAGTGAGTGAGTCACACGGCAGCTGATAATGACAAGTTCTAGCTTGCATGTTGAGTACTGAACAAATGATGAGTTCCGGGACAAAATGCTCACATCAAAATGCAATGAGTTTCCAAACAATCTTTTTCTTTGTGATTGGTCAGTTTGAGCTAGGAAGCAAGATTTCCTGGAGGGAGCAGCACCAAAGGAGGAGTAGAAAAGAGGCTACACCAAGAAAAACCTCAAGGAGGAAAGTTAGTTTGCTATGGAGAGGAATGAACTGGGATCACATCTTATTTGGTGGGGCTTCTGTGATTTGCGGGGGCCTTTGCCCTTTGTGAGTAATGCGGTCATCCCAAACGGAGGCAGTAAAAAGTTTATAGCGCTCATGGTACTGCACATCTCACCCAAATATAAGCGATAGGCCCGCAGGTTGAAAAATTGACTTACTCAGGGCTATAATACCTGAAGCTGAGAGCTGAGGTCATTATTTTTGATGGGAGCCAACCTTATGATCAGAGAAAGCAATACTTCTTCTATACTGCAGAAATGTTTCTTTCTAGCAGTCTGTCACAATGCTGTTGCTTTGATATGAAGCAAAGGATTTTCTTCCTTTTTTCTTTTCTTCTTTTTCTTCTTTTTCTCTCTTCCCCTCCCCCTCCCTTTCCTTTCTTTTCCTTCCCTTTCTCATTTCCTTCCATTTTCTTCCCCTTTTCTTTCTCATTCCCTTTCCCCCCTTTCTCTTAACCCTTTTCTTTCTCCTTCCCTTCCTTTTACTTCCATTTTCCTTTCCCTTTCTCATTCCCTTCCTTTTTCTTCCCCATTTCTTTCCTTTCTCATTCCCTTCCTTTCTGATTTCCTTCCCCCTTTCTTTCCTTTCTCATTCCCTTCCATTTTTGTCTCCTTTTACTTCCCCTTTTCTAACTTATTGACTGCTGTGATTCGCTTAACAACTCAGAGCAAGAAAGGTTATAAAATGGGGCAAAATTCACTTAACAAATGCCTTACTTAACAACAGAGATTGCGGGCTGCATTGTAGTCATAAGTCAAGGACTGACTGTAAGCAAAGCTCAATTTGCAAATAAGATATGGAACTAATAGGTTATATAGCTAAATATGTAAAAATGTTCTGATCCTGCAAGATAATAGAATGAACCAGTATCTATGGATGCAATGCATTGAAATACATCGTGATAACACCTGGATACAATCAGAGTAACTAGAGACAAGCCATATTGTTCTTATATTTGCAGGTTACAGAAAGTATAATCTTTAACCCCAGTGTTGTGGCCCGCCAGTGGATCTGGCAGCAGATTCGGACAGTGAAGAGATTGGGGAGGAATATAGGAGTTGGACATGAATGGGGCAGAAGAATAGCTGGAGCCTATTCCCAATATGTGCATGCACAGAGATGCCAGACAAAGGGAACAGCTAAGGAACAAGGGTCGACTTCGGAGTAAAGCCACAGGTGGACAGTGAATGGGAATGGCCCCTCTCATAGGGAATAAAAGAGGGCAAAAGGGGAGGGGAGTTTGCAGGAGACAATGAGTTAAATTCATTAGAGTGAAGATCTGTTCCTGACGTCTTGCCAAGTATGTCTGCTACTGAGTGGCGTTTGGAAGATATTG
Organism: Thamnophis elegans; assembly: GCF_009769535.1. Lineage (NCBI taxonomy): Eukaryota > Metazoa > Chordata > Lepidosauria > Squamata > Natricidae > Thamnophis > Thamnophis elegans. The sequence goes on along the minus strand of NC_045555.1, from coordinate 23,204,141 downwards.
GCCTGGCAACTCTCCCAGCCTGATCAAGGTCTGTAGTTGTGAAATCTCATGAAAGACTGTTGGCTGGGACTTTGCTGGAGAGAATTCTCTTTAAACTAACTAAAAGAGGTTTTATCAAGACAAGCTTTGTGCTTTTGGGAAACCTAGGTTAGAACACCCACCCAGCATTTTGTAAGTTGAGGAGGACAAGGCCAACAGAAATGCATTCAATGCTTCCAGTTCAATGGTAACATGGGTGGTGGTAAAGCCGATATTTTTTGAAATATATGTTGTGATGAGTTGGGTGGGGTATATGAAGGAGGAAGTGGTCTAATGGACAGCAGTGAAGTTGCAGTTGGCCGGGAAGGAGGGACAGAGCACCTTCCAAGGAAGGTCATAAAGCAAGAGACAACAAGGCCCAGAGCCAGATCGGAGATAAAGGAAGAGATTTACGATAGCCACTCTCTACAATCTCCCACAATATATCTCTTAGGATGAGGGTTTAGTCTGGCAAGATTCTGTCTATAAGGTGTGAGAAAACAAAGAACTGAACTCTGGCTGGATTGTTCTATGTTGTTCTTGAGCTGGGCCTGAAATTTGAGCACCTACTAAGAGCAATTTTGAGAAGAATAGGAAGCATATCACCTATAAACTTGGTTTATATCCTACAATATGATGGCACATTTGCATTTTTTACGATGCAGCTAAGTGGCAGAATCTCTATTTATGTTTCTCTTGTCCCAGATGCCTATCACAACAGAAGTAGCTATTAATCATACACTGATCACCTTCCTAAAGCCTAAACAAGAAACCAGGGGCCACTAAAAACATACTACCTTTCATTAAAGAGGAAATTATTACTGCATATTTCCATAATAACCAATAACATTTCTAATTAGTCACATTTATAACTTGTAATCGAGTTTATATTTAACCTCTAATCTCTACGAAGTAAGTAACGGTTGGTTTGTTAGTCAGGTTGTGCCTTGGCATTTCAAGGCAGACAGGAAGTTGCTTGGCTATTAGAATATAGAATAGAATAGAGATGGAAGGGACTTTGGAGGTCTTCTAGTCTAGCCCCCCCTTGTGGTACCCCCCACTGCTTACTTCTCTGCATCTGGATGTAGCACCATTAAGGGCTACTCGTTGAGTGCGGTTTGTCAGTTAAAGTACCATATTTTTTGGACTAAAGGACGCACCAGAGAATAAGATGCACCAAGATTTTGAAGAGTTAAATTAAAAAAAAAAACGTTTTTGCAGTCCGAAGGCCTCCCAAACCCTCTGCATGCCTCATTTTTGTGAAAAATGGGACATGCAGAGAGTTTGAGAGGCTTGCAAAGTGCTCCTGGGGACTGGGGGGCAAAAACAAGCAAAAAAGGGCCAATTTGTTTGCAAAAATGGGCCAGGTTGTTTTGCAAAAAACAGGGCATGATATTACTTCAGGAGGCCTGTAGAGTGCTCCTGAGGGGGGGGGGGGGCGGGAAACAAGCAAAAAACAGCCCATTTTTCACTTATTTTTGCCCCCACAGCCCTCAGGAGCACTTTGCAGGCCTCCCAAACCCTCCGAAAAATACAGTATATTATATTGGTAAATTTGGCCAGATCTTCTTAAAGATTAGAAAGCACATGCCATAAAGGGGGAAAAAAGAATCTTTAAAAACAAAACTTGGACAAAATGCACTTCGGTTTGCTCCATTGTTGGGCAAGTGGGGAAAAAAATAGTGGTTCTGACATTGAAGAACTCCTTGTCTTAAGAGTTGCATGTCAAATATGCATGCATTTATCATCTACTCTTATTTGCATGTATATTTTGGATTTAAAATCACATCTGTAAGGTTCATTAATGAAATATTAATGGGGGCTGTTTGAAGCTCAGGCTACTCCTGAATGAGATTGATGAACAGTTACATCATACGGCAGTCATGGCTAACCTTGATAATGCAATGTGTGCATTACCCCCTGCACCGTGACCCCCTGCCCATTGGCGTGCAAACCCATTGTGTTCCCCCTGCCCCCCTGTGCATGCGCATGCAACCCCAGTGCCCTATTTTGAGCCTAGTAGGCCTCCCTGAAGTCTCCTGGAACCCAAAACAGGCCACGAGGGGAGCGCTGCACCCCACCCACACTCCCCCTCCTTCAGAGTTTGTGTGCATGACCCTCTACCCCCCACACATGCGCACACAACCCAGTAGTGTGTTTCAGCTCCCGTTGAAACCGGTACGTTGCAACGGGAGCCAGACGTGCACCATGGGCACATGTGCTGCACACACATACGCACCCACCGCCTGCGATGCCCCAGCTGCTCAGCAGAGCATCGTGCAGGCACTGTATGCTGCCCGCGTGTGCGCAAATGGCCCATTTCCTTCAAATACAGGTAAGGAACAAAGGCGGCCGGGTGGGCTCTCCAAAGCACCGTTCTGGTACAGTAACTGATTCTTCTGGCAGGCCCCAGTATGTGCATACTGGTGCGTACTGCCTGCAACCCACCACTGACACAACCCCCCACCAGAGGTGAGTTCCTACCTGTTCGACCCGATTCATCCTGGTTCGACCCGGTTTAGCCCGGTTCGACCAAACAGGTAGCAACTTGGCAGCCTGGGTTGCTGTAACCAGCAGTGACCCAGGCCTGCCACGCCTCCAAACCAGTTCTACCGCCATCTTGTTTTTTGTTTCTGCACATGCACATAAGTATTTTTAGTACTGTGCATGTGCACGTAGAGTGCATCAAGCACCCATGCATGTGTGGTATGTCCCTGAGCAAACCAGCAGTAGCAGCAGCCGGAACCCCCCCCTACTCCCCCTTGCATGCACATACAATCCAAAAATCAGATGGCAGGTGGGAGGCGCGCGGACATGTGCAGTGTAGCTGAGTTGGGGCGACGGCTCACGTGCCCGCAGAGAGGGCTCAGCATGCCACCTGTGGCATGCGTGCCATAGGTTCACCATCATGGCCCTATAGTAATAATTTAGCACAGGTGGTCCTCAGTTTATGACCACAATTAAGCTCAAAATTTCTGTTGCTAAGTGAGACGGTTAAGTGAGTTTTGGCCTCGTTTTACAACTTCTCTCACCACATTTGTTAAGTGAATCTCTGCAGTTGTTAAGTTAGTAACACAGTTATGCAGTGAATCTGGCTTTCCATTGTTACTTGTCAGAAGGTCGCAAAAGGGGTTTATGTGACTCCAGGAGAAGCTGCAACCATCATAAGTATGAGTCAATTGCCAAGTGCCTGAATTTTGATCACGTGGTCGTGGGGATGCTGCAATAGTCGTAAGTGTGGAAAACGGTCATAAGTCACTTTTTTCAGGGCCCTTGTAACTTTGAATGGTCACTAAATGAACTGTTGTAAGTTGAGGACTACCTCTATCTCTAAGCTTAGTTAAGGGGTGTTAAATAAATTAATTTAACAGGTGCCTTCCTTTTCAAATTCTGCCCCTCTGTTCATTCTCCTTCAATACTCCAAAGTTTTGTTTAAAATTTTGTTTAACCAAACAAAATTTGGATACTGGACAGAAAGTGTCCCCCCCCTTGTTATTTTCCTTCCTTCCTTCCTTCCTTCCTTCCTTCCTTCCTTTCTCTTTTCCTTCTATTTCTGTTTCTCATTGATTTAATTTTTACGAAAATATTTTCTTTCTGAGTTTAGGCTTTCAGTAGACCAATTACAACATATAGAGATTTTTAGTCTGTCTTGAACTGCATTTTCAGTTTGTTTATTTTCCTTTTCATTTAAAACAGCATAAAGTTTTATAGGGTCTCTATACACCCTCACTTTCTCTCTAACCTTATACTTCATTTTATGTTATTATTTTATTAATAAATCACATTGATACTCGGCTTCAACTATTATAAAGAAGGCATTGTGAGCTATTATCTCCTGTTTTTGAAATTATTTTTTTGTCAGTCATTAATTTAATTGTGGAAACGCGGATGATTAGAATTTCCTTTCATTAAACTGATTGCAAAAAAAAACCCTGATAGTTGAGTATATTTGGAGCAATAAACTGCTAAGGATTGTGAAATTATGAAGCAGAGCTTTTAACTGGAACAAATTACTTGTACCCAAGATTTTCTAAAAGATTAGGAAAGGCAGATTGTTGAACTAGTCAAATACTTTCCATCTTAAAGATATCTTTTCTGTAGAAATGTATAGCTAGATGATTCACTCATTTTGACCATTATGTATATGATGAAAATGAGAAACGATATTGTGTTAACATTTCTGGATTTTTAACCTTCTGTTATGTATTATGTTTTGGACACTATGAAAATATAGAGGTGAATTTTATTTATTAATTAGTTAAATTTACCGACCACCTATCTTACCACAAGGTAACTAGCATGGTTTATATTATTAAAAAGGTAAAATTTTACAAAACCTCTACACAATAGGGACTAAATAATAAAAAAAGATACAGCCCCTTTTTTTGTTTTAATTAAAAACAAGGCAAGCATTTTATCTCTAAATGAAGGGCAGTGCAGGTAGAATTCTATCTACTAAGACTGTATTTCTATTATTTTTCTCTTCCTTCTTAATACCCATCTCTTCCCACTTATGATTATAACCATATTGCTTGTATCTTTAAAATTTATATTGTTTTATTTGTTTCCTCATATAATTTGATTGCTTATTAGTAACCTATGATCATCACTGTTATATCTTATGATTCTTGATGAATGTATTCTATTCTATTTTTCTTTATGTACATTGAGAGCATATGCACCAAAGACAAATTCCTTGTGTGTCCAATCACACTTGGCCAATAAAGAATTCCATTCTATTCTATTGTAAAAGCAAAAGTGATTTCTTTAAATATTAACATGTAACACATTTATTACTGAATGTGGTTTTTCCTCCCACCAGGTTATGATATCAGATAAACATAATGGCTCATGTTCTGTGCTGTTGCGGGCACATTGCGTTGATGATGTGCCTCTGGGTTGTGGCTCTTGATTGTGCAACCAACATTAATCCTTCAACTGCAGTGACACAGAACAACTAAAAGGCATCCTTGCCACAAACCAAATTGCTATGCTAATGATCAGAGATATGGAGACTTAGAAGGGAGGGGGGGAAAACAGCAGAAGCTACCTTCCTCTACATGTTAAAATACTAAGATTGATTTATAGCTGGTTACAAAATGGACAATGTTGGCATTTGGGTCTGTTCCTTCCCCACAAAATGTCCAGTTATTGGAGGGATAAACTAAAACTGGATTTTTATCCCCCCCACCCCCAACTTGATTGCAGGGAGGAAAGTTTGCCTGTCTGTGGCTTTTATATTTCTGCAGTTATATGCCTTCCTTAGAATATGGCAGGTGACCGAAGAGCGTTTCCAGTAGCATTTAGATAGAGGCCAATAAACATGGTTTGTTTATGATGCTACTAATAAGGAACATTGTGTTTTAAATATTATGGCTTTGGTGAAGAGAGATAGTCCTGCTGACAAGCATTTCTCTGCAGCATGAGTTTTAGATAGTAGGTGGAAAGCTCTGAAGATGTGCCCGGCAAATAAATTTTGTATATGAGGCTAGATTTAGCATCTTTGTTAGAAAGGGCTTCTAAACACCTTTACACCGTACATCAAATCATCTTTACATGATACTTTTAGGTTGTGCCTACTATGCAGGCATGAAACCTTTACTATCGGTTCAGAACTGGGAGCACACATGTGCCCGTGCTCACTTCGCTCACAAGCAATGCTTCTGCTAAGGTGACCAGATTTTCAGATTGGTAAAGAGGGACACCTTTGACTGGGGGGGGGGGGGGGGTTGATTAAAAATTTTATACGGAGCAACAAAATTTTTCATACAACGCAAAAATAGTATTGTAATATTTCTTTTTATTTCAACATAACTACAATTTACAAATATAAATTGTAACTGTTGCCAAACATCAAAATTTTGATCACGTGACCATGAGGATGCTGCAATGGTTGCTAAGTGTGAAAATGGTCACTAAGTGTGAAAAATGGTCATCAGTCACTTTTTTCAATGCCATTGTAACTTTGGTCACTAAGCCCATTATACCACCTTTCTTGCCACAGTTCTTAAGTGAATAACTGCAGCTGATAAGTTAATAACATAAGTGAATCTGGTTTCCCCATTTGACTTTGTCAAAAGGTGATTATATGACCCAAGAACACTGAAACCATCATAAATACGAATCTTTTGCCAAACATCAAAATTTTGATCATGTAGCCATGAGGATGCTGCAATGTCGCTAAGTGTGAAAATGGTCGCTAAGTGTGAAAAATGGTCATCAGTCACTTTTTTCAATGCCATTGTAACTTTGGTTACTAAGCCCATTATACCACCTTTCTTGCCACAATTCTTAAGTGAATAACTGCAGCTGGTATTTTGTATTTTGGATAGAATCTTTTTTTAAATAGCCTAAGACAATTTAAAAAAAGAATCCATACAGAATAAATTGAAGTAAAACATTTCAAACTATTCTTTCTATGCACAATATATTTCAAAGTATTGTGCATAGAATTTTTAAACATGGTTTCACTTCAATTTATTTTGGATAGAATCTTTTTTTAAATAGTCTAAGACAATTTAAAAAAAGAATCCACACAGAATTTTAAAAAATCCTATGCACAATAAATAAAATATTATTTTAAAATACATTAAAAAAATAAAAGAAAAAAACCCAGCTCACTTACCAGCAGGCACAAGTGAGCATTCCAAGTCAACCCAGAATGATGTAGATGTTAATACAAAGAACTGAGCAAATTGAAATGGTGAAATTAGTCAGGGAAATATTTTTCAAAGAAACTTTGCCACCATTTTTTTCTACACGAGCAGACCTCCAACCTCTGTGACCCTCCCCTCCAGAAAATCCAGAAAGTAACACTCGCGACCTCTGTAGCCAAGTGTTTCCTACAGCTCTATGGTACTTGGTCATTTTTTCTTATAAAATGAGGTAAAAGGGGCGCACGGGGGGGTCCGTTTTGTTGCTTTAACGTTTTAATATCTTCAATGAAAGTACTGAGACACAGAGAGAGAGAGGTTAGACAGGGTGTCTTTTGTCTTGCCCCGGTTAGGATTTCTTAAGCAAATCCACTGGGCTTTCCACATGAAGCCAGAAAATCGGGACTTTTTTAAAACGGCCTGGGACATGGGACAAATTGTTATAAAACGTGATTGTCCCGCTGAAATCGGGATGTCTGGTCACCTTAGCTTCTGTGCATGTGCAGAGTGTCTGTGATGACGTCTGGGTGGGTGAGTGGAGCCTCCCACCGCCACTGCTAATGGTTCATCTGAACCGCAGTGAACCGGCAGACTACCACCTCTGCTACTATATTTTAAATTTTTTTTACAGATCACTGCTTGCTCTTAATAGTGTCAAGTCGCTTTTTAAAGAGGACATTGGTCAGTTGATGAATAGAAATAACTTCTGCTGACCATTTAATTTGGCTCAGATCTGTGCCCCTAAAGAAGAGGGGTTATATATCTCACAATCCGTCTCAAGAGCCTTTGATCTTTTAAAAAAAATCTTATTTTGCCACCTACGTAGAAGAGCGCCGGTGATTAATTTGCTATCGAGAGGGGGAAAAAATTGCACTAGTTAGTGGCAGACCAATAATTAGCTCTTTGGTTTTGCTTCTATTTTAATAGCAATTTGCAAAGATGTCTGTGCAATTTATCTTGAATACTCCACATGTCAAAACAGCAGAATGGAGCTAGGAAGTTCCTTGTACTGGATGATCCGTTGTCCAATATTTTTTTCCCGGTCTGGGATGGAGGAAAACCCAGATTTAAACCAAAGATTAACAGAAAATTCTAGCCAAGCTGTGATTGCCACCTGATCATGCTTTATTTAGCTTTTGAGCAGGATAGAAACCGATATTCCCTTTATGTAGCCTGCCGTGATATAAAGATGGGACACATTAGCAGTCTTTTTTATTACGCAAGCTTTCTTATAAAAGGACTAAAGTACTAAAGTACTAAAATGCTTTCTGGATGATGGGTGCGATTTTATTGTTCTTCCACAGTTGGCTATGATTAAAGAAAGAGAATGCACAATTTCTTCTCTCCCCCCCTTTCCCTGTCCGTCAGGAAACAAGGCAGATCGAGGTAAAATAGATGAACAGGTGCTGGCGACAGATTAAAAAGGCCAGTCTAAAATCCATTAATAAATCTCATATTTAGGATTTTCTCCCCTACTGTACTTAACGGCATCTCTACAACATTTAATCTCTTTTCAGGGAGTGGAGAGATTTTTTTTCCTCCTTCCACCCCCAACCATGTTGCCAGAGTGATAGGCCCAGATTTTCTGAGGCAGCACATTTGTCTGTCAGAGCTGTTGGCTGGTGTGGTGATTTAGTTGCCGTCAAATGATCCCGGTGTCCGGTTGATGATATAGCCTCGCTGGATATGGGGAAATTTGTTACCTTTAGCTCTGACAGGAAGATAATTGCTGATGGTTAACAGAACGATGTGGAATCCATAGGTTGTGTAGCAACACAAGCATCGGTATCTTGTTCAAGAAGTCAGTCTCTTCAAATTAACTTCTGGAAGCAGGTCTTTCATAAGACAAATTTTATTTTACTTTGCCCTGAATTGTCTGGGGATTTTTCCCCCCACCCTTAACCGGGAAAGCTTATTGATCAGAGTAACTAGGAAGAGTCTTATTATTAAGAAGATTTGTTATTTGTGTCATCACTTTAAGTCCTGGTGCACTATTGAGACGGCTTTCATTCTGGCTACACCGAGCAAGGGAAAAGCTTTTATTGTTTACTATCACCAACTGAGGTGGAAATGTATAAACAGGAAAAAGAAATGGTTACAGTCTGTGCTAGCGTCAGAAGCAATGTAATTGTTCTGCATAGGCCAAATGCTTTGGAAATGATCTTCAAAGATTACGAAGTACACAGAAGCATCGGGCTAGAAGGGACTTTGGTGGTCTTCTAATCCAACCCCCTGCCCAAGGGGGGGAGTCCTTATACTCTTCCAGATAAATTGACCCGAGCACAGAACATGAAGCAATGGATGGAAGATCATTAAAAAGAGATCCAGCCTAGAACTAAGGGGAAATATCCTGACTCTGAGAACAATTAACCAGTGGAACAACTTGCTGTCAGAAGTTGTGGGTGCTCCATTGGAGGTTTTTAAGACTGGAACCATCTGTCTGAAACTCTATAGGGTCTCCTGCTTGAGTCAGCCTAATCTGATAAGTAAATTTGGATGGCCTTAATTAAAGATGTTGGAATTCATTGCTGGAATGTATTTTGATGCAACAACTACACTACTATTCAGCCTATAGATGGCAGTATTTACAAGTTTGGGTCTATGGTATATACACTATGCTCTTTTGTTCCGAGTAGTTTCCTTTTTCTGTTATAGTTAAATTACTGAGCAGTAAAGCACATGGTGACTGTACTTTTCTTTGCTCTCTGGTGCTTTATATGAACATAATTTCTAACAAAAGATTATGTACTCTATTTTAATCATTGTACAGTGTACAATGTCACATATCCATGTCTACCTTCACTTTGAATTGTATCTCAGATAATATTTTTCTAGATGATCTCTATATACAGTGGGTACTGTGTCGAGGTCACAAGTCTTTGGAAGCAGACTTGAACATGTTAAAATTATGTTAAATTCATTCATATCTCTGATTTGCAAAAAAAAAACCTGCTAAAATTTCATTTTAGGTGTCTAGCGTTAGTATCAGCTGTGCAGGTAGTCCTCGACTTATGACCACAATTAAGCCCCAAATTTCTGCTAAGTGAGACATTTATTAAGTGGATTTTGCCCCATTTTATGACTTTTTTTACCATAATTATTAAGTGAAACATTGCAGTTGATAAATTACTAACCTGGTTGTTAAGTGAATCTGTTTTCCCCAATGACTTTCCTTGTCAGAAGGTTGCAAAAGGAGATCACATGACCTCAGGATACTGTGACTATCATAAATATGAACCAGTTGCCAAGTGTCTGGATTTTGATCCTCTTCTCTTCTCTCCCTCTCTCCTCGTCTCTTCTCTCTTCCTCTTCCTCTCTTCTCTTCTTTTTGTTTCAAAGGTGTTTTACCAAGGAGACACAAAGGTACCTTAAATTGTACGTTGTACTTAGAGTTCTTCCTGCAACCAATTGTGCACCATTTTATCTTTTTTACTTGGATTTGCCACCCTGTGACCTCGTGTTGTATTTTTTCTGAATGACAATGAAAGTAATTGAAAATATTGATTGGCAGTACAGTTAAGTTGTCAACACAACCATTTAATTTGTCAAGAGGACTTGTTAAATTGTCAAAAATCATATAAAAAACTCCTTCAGTCACTGATGATATACATTAGGGATGTGCATGAATCAAATGGCCCATTTCTAAGATAAGTATTGAGGAAAAATTCTTAAACGGTTTTCTGCTGATATTTTTTCTTTTTAAAAAAAATAATAATAATATTGAATTAAAAATAAAATGGCTCAATGTTACATAGCAGGTAAACATTTTCATTAGATGATAGTTGGTATCCCATACAAAAATTTAAGCTGCGTGCTGCTCCCAATATCTAGTATCCTTGTTTTATTTTTTCTAAAAGCCTTGGAAACTATTTTTTTGAGGGTTTTCATTTTGAATTTCTGTTTTTGATCTTGATCTGGTTAGTAACATAGTCTGTATGCAAAGGGAACGTGATTCAAACACTTCTGTAAGCTAATTCTCTCGTTTGAACTCATTCAACATATTTTCTCTTCCAAAGTTATGAAAATAAACTCCCATTTTACCTGCTGGAATTTCTATTCTTCTGTACATTCATTGACAAAAAGAAAAAAGAAATAAATAGAAAAGAAATAAATCACAGCTCTTTTTTTCTCTTCTGATTTTCAATGATCCCTCATATAATTACTTATATTTTGATAAATGTATATGAGCTCCGATTATAGCCATTCCTTTTAGTACACAGTGCATCCTTAAATAGACTTAATGATTTTATATATTTTGAACTCGTTTGTAATGAAAAATGATTTAAAAACAATGTAACATAGTTTAAAAATTGAATATAAATAGAATTTTAAAACATTGGCAGTGGGTGGTGCACGCGCACACACACACACGTGTGTGAAATCCAGCAGGTTCTGAAGAATCGGTACTGGAAATTTTGAGTAGTTTGGAGAACCGGCAATTACCACCTCTGGCTGGCCCCAGAGTGGGGTAGGAATGAAGTTTTTGCAATATCCTTCCCCTGCTACACCGACCAAGCCACATCGGCCAAGCCCCGCGCATAGAACTGGTAGTAAAAAATTTGAATTTCACCATTGCACGTACACATACAGACAGACAGACAGACCCACACATTCTCTATGTAGGTGTATATCAGTGGTGGGTTGCAGGCAGTACGCCCTGGTACAGGCGTACTGGTGCCTGCCGGGAGCACCGGGTACCATTCCGGTACGGTGCTCCAGAAGGCCCACCTGCCCACCCAGGCTCCTTACCAGTATTTGAGCTCTTCAGCACTTCCACGCATAGACACGGAGCGTACGGCGCCTCCGCGACACTCAGCCGAGCACCTGGAGTGTCACGGAGGCATTGTGGAGGTAAAGACGCGTGCACATACTGCGTGTGCGTGCGCACATGCTGCGCATGTGCATGTGGGGGATGCCACACCCTGTTGCACCATACCGATTGCACCAGGATCCGGAACCCACCACTGGTGTATATATACTGTATGTGTATATGTGTGCCATACATGTATTTTGAACCTAATATGAAAACAACTAAAATGTTCCATAATATTGCTGTTTGGTTCAGATGTTCCACAGAGAATTAATTTTAAAGTAAGCGGGCAGAAAACTAATAAGATTTTTTTTAAAAAAAAGCTATAAGAGCTAGTTTTATGGAAAAGAACGATCAGTTAGGAGAGGGGAGTTGAGGTGAAAAATATTTTTTTTAATGGAAGACAATAAATATGCTGATTGTCAAAAAAGAGACATGGGAGATCATCTTTTCAGGTAACTATTTCGTTATTGTCTTTATCCTAACTTTTGGTGGGTGATCAGAACAGGCTTTTCTCCTTACATAGCAGATCAAATCAGAAGACAGGGATGAAAGCTTGCATGTTAGATTAACGCCTGTTAAATTAGCCATAGATTCATTATAGGGGAACTTCTCATTGTAATGATGATTGATGATGTCCACAATGCAGGTCAGCACCCGAGTCAGGTTTGCATGGGCTCATGTCTGTCATCCATTTGTCCACACAAGTTTTCACTGCAGATGCTATGTTGTGGTTTGTTTGTTTTTTGCGGGGGGGGGGGAGGAGGTTATTTCTATTTTTAAGGCATTAAGAATGAGCAGAAGAGGAATAATGTGAACTTGTTTCTGATGCTGAGCATAATTGTGGGGGATTATGGGGGTGGCCTGACCATAACTCATCTCTGGTGGGGATGAGTCTGCCTATCGAAATGAGGCAGACCGGTTGCTTTTGTGGTGTGGAGACAATAACATGGTTCTTAACACCAATAAGACCAAGGAGGTTATAGTAGACTAAAGAAGGAATAGATCAGACATCCAGTTTATCAATGGAGACCGAGTGGAGCAAGTGGCCAGTTTTAAGTTTCTGGATGTTATCATAAAAGAGGACCGGACCTGGGGTGCTCACATTGCAGCACTGGTCAAAAGGGCCCAGCAAAGATTATACTATCTGAGACTTCTCGGGAAACAACAACTGAATGAAAAACTGTTGGTGACCTTAGAGAGTATTTTAACTTACAGCACCTGTGTATGGTTTGCCAGTTGCACAGTGGCAGATAGGAGAGCACTCCAGAGGGTTAACGTCATTGCCCGGAGGATCACGGGTTGCCCTCCCCCCTCTTTGGAAGAGCTTTATAGCTCCTGCTGCCTTAAGAAAGTTTAAAACATTCTCAAAGATCCCTCATCCTGGGCACCCTTTGTTTGAACTATTACCATCTGGCAGCTGGTACAGGGCAATAAAAACAAGGACAAATAGGCTGAAAAACAGCTTCTATCCCAGAGCAGTAACTATATTGAATTCTACTGTATAGCGCAATATTAATTAAGGGGTTTTCAATTCAATTATATAGCATGTGAAGGATGAGTGTTTTTGTTTTATTATTAGTATTGTTGTTGTTGTTTTCTTATGTATGATGTACACTGAAAATGGCATTTAATTTTGTTGTACGTGGTGCAATGACAATGAAGTTAACTTAAACTTAACCATAACTCTAAAGGCCAAAATAAAAAACCATAAATTTAGACTTTTAAGGGGTGAATATTATTTGACCCCTGTGGGTTTTCTCCATTTTATGTTTACAACAAGCTTGTGAGGTACATTAAGGGGACACCTGAGGGTGAAACCTATGACTTTCTGAAGAGCATGTCAAGGTTAAGGGGAAGATTTTGAATTCAACATGCAGCTTAGCTTAGCTTAGCTCCAATTAGCCACAATAGCTTTCTGACTTAATTTTTCAGGAGGACGATAATGAATCTTGATGCCTACGATAGGCCTCTATTTATTTTTAAATGTAGCCATCTTAAGGTGACACAACTTGGATCATTACTGATTAAACACTTTCAGAAAGATATCTCTAGAGATAGAAGATTAATATCTGCCACCTGAAGGCATTGCCTTCAGGGGGCAAAAATAAGAAAGAAAGAAAGAAAGAAAGTGGACCCGATAAGTTAAATTGGACCAATTTGGCTGGATTTAATACTTAAAATCAGTATATTTGTTTTGATTCGCAAGGAGCTGCTGTTTCTCTCTCTCTCTCCCTCCCTCCCTCCCTCTTTGGAGGGGGAGAATAAATGTTTCTTCAAGTACCTATTCTAGTTTAAAGGAAATTTATCATATTTTTTTCATGGGAAGAAATGCACAAGGCCAAGTTGTTTCCTGATAAATTGTAAGAGAAGAGCATTTTAATTCAATATTCCCAGATGGATTCTTAATGGTTTGCTTTCAGCCTTTGTACCTGTTGTATCACCTGGTCCTCAATATTGAAATGTGAATAGGTATAAATGAGATGGTGTATTGGCAGCTGACTGCTTCTCAGTTGGTGGGGAATTTTCTTTTTTGGTGTTTATTGTTGTTAGAATTTGTCGCACAATTGGCCATTTAGACTGCATTTGACATTTTTATTCACCTACTAGCTGATAACCTGGCATTGCCCGAATATTTATTTATAGGAGGAAAGTGTCTGGACCAAAGGTAATTTATAATGTTGGATTTTCCCCTTTACCTGAAGGAGCCCCCTTATGGAGTACTGTGAAGCCATTATCATGGCAACTCCACTGCGCAGTACAGTAGAAGCCATTTTACAGCAGTACAGTAGAAGCCATTTTAAGGCACAACAGGCTGTATCTTAACAGAACACACACCCCAAGAGGTGTTACCACAGTATTTTTTTTTCCAGAGAGTAAGTCATCTATGTACCTAGTTTGGTTGAAGTTGCTCAAGGTGTTCCAGAGTTATGCTGGAGCATACACACACACACACACACACACACACACACACACACACACACACACAGTGATAGATAGATAGATAGATAGATAGATAGATAGATAGATAGATAGATAGATAGATAGAGTCCTTCTGATTGACCTGACATATGCAGATGTTCTTGTTTAACAGCATTGAAAGTATCATTATAGGATGTTTCAAGTAAAGCTGCCTTTTTATATTGGCTGATGGCGAATTTCTCAGTGTCAACGGGGTTCAAGGGGTGCTTCAGTTGTTTTGGGATTTCATCCAAGGCACTTATGCCTTTTGGTATTATCTTTCCTTTCTTTTGCCACAGTTGTTTCATCAGTACTTTCAAGTCTTTGTATTCTGTGATTTTAACCAGTTCTTCCTCTGCTATTGGTGCAGTGGTTAGAATGCAGAACTGCAGGCTACTTCTGCTGACTGCCAGCTGACTGCAATTTGGCAGTTTAAGTCTCACCAGGCTCAAGGTTGGCACAGCCTTCCATCCTTCCGAGGTGGGTAAAATGAGGACCCAGCTTGTTGGGGGCAATAGGCTGACTCTGTAAACTGCTTAGAGAGGGCTTTAAAAGCACTATGAAGCGGTGTATAAATCGAAGTGCTATTGCTATTCTATTCTGTTGTGTCCAAGTAATGTCACGTCCACTATCCAGACTTTTTTGTCTTTCTTATTGACAATTGGTAAATCTGGGGGTTATTATTTTAATTACTATTTATTCAACTCAGAAGTTCTAATCTCAATGTATGAGTCTGGGCAGCAATTTTAAATATTTCATGTGTGTGATTATATATATATATATATATATATATATATATATATATATATATATATATATATATATATATATATATGATGGCGAAGACGTTTGCCTAAGATGCAATACAGCACAGGTTCGAATCCCAGTAAGGGTCAGCACAAATTAAAAAACACAAATATAACAAAAGGCAACAGTAAAAATATTGGGTTTCTGTCGTGATGGACTCTTGTGACGAGCCGATTGACAGATGTTGGAAGCAGTTAGCTTCCTCCCATAATTGGGGCTTACCAGGGGTTGTGACACTAATATATATATATATATATATATATATATATATATATATATATATATATATATATATATATATATATATGACAGCAGTGCAAACTAATAGAAACTAAACTCAAAGAAGGAAAAGAAAGTACAAAGAAAGAATAAAAATGCAAATGAGAAAAAGTGGGGGGAAAGTGAGATAAAGAAAAAGAAAAGAAATAAAGAAGCAACTTTCAATCATTACACGTATAAACGAAGATCTTTCTAAAGCTTTTGCCTCTTTGTAAAGCTTCATTTATAGAAAAGAACAGTAACCTTCAATATTCTGTTATTACACCCTATAGCAACATAGTAGATGTCCTCTAATTCTTGTGGTGCCTTGAGTTGGCCCAACTTGACATTAATCCTGAAAGCCTACCAATATTTTTCCATGTCTTTTGTTATACAAAATCAAGGCAGATGATTTTGACTCTCTTACTACCCACCCACCCCCAATAAAACTACATTGCCATTTAGTTTATCTTTTTTTGTTCTCCCACCAAAGGTGCTTTTTCAAGAGGCAACTGGACTTTGTTTTTCTTTGAAGACGTTTCGCTTCTCTAGAGCTGAAGAAGCTTCTTGGATGAGAAGCGAAACATCTTCAAAGAAAAACAAAGACAGTCCACTTGCCTCATGAAAAAAGCACCTTTGGGACAACCATGACTGGATGACTGAGAATATCCATAGACATTCTCTCTCACCAGTTTTGCTAAGATTATTACATTTGATCAGTGTTCTTTTTTCACTCTGTATAGCTAGTCACATTTCTAGTTGATAAACATGTTGTCAGGCCTGGAAGCCATCTTTTGCATTGGGCCTTCAGGCCTGCCATATTTTCTGCTGTGGGAAATTGGGAGGGGGGATTACATGGAGTATGGGATATATATAGACTAAATAACATTCCTTTCCCAGAGAGTCAAGGACATTTTGCCCTGCACCTGGAGTGGCGGGACTGGGAGGCATCTCTAGGTGGGATGGTGCCTGATTGGGCTATGTGATGGACATGTGGGTGCTGGGCAGAGGCTTGGACTTTCACTTGGGTGGGGAAAACCTGGAAGCTTTCAGATTCGGGTTTTCCCAGATGTGCCAATATGACATCTCCAATAAAATGGAACTTTGAGCAACCTCAAGCCTCGGAGTCATCTTTTGTTGGGGGTGTTACTTGGAACCCCGACACATGTAACACCACCCGTGTGAACTTCCTGAGGGAACAGCACAGTTGTAGGTCTAAAGATGCACTGAGTTTCAAATGAGGAGGAACGAACAATGATCTAGCAGAGGTATCATGCAAACCCAGAATAAGAGGCAATAGCAGCTATTTTACTTAATATGGTGAATTAAAAACAATAATAATAACAAAACTCAAATGGGGGGGCTTTGCTGCTCTCTGAGCTTGCTTGTTTTCTTGCCAACATTTCATTACCCAACCAGGTAACATCATCAGTGCTAGTCTGCTCACTAGCATTACCTCGCAGTGATGATGTTACCTAGTTTGGTCAAGAAAACAAGCAAGCTCAGAGAGCATTAGGGATCCCACTTGTCAACCCTGAGCTACAAATAATCTCCTTTATTAAAATTAAAATTCTTTTTGGGTTGTTAATTTGTGCATATGAAGCATTAAAGATAAAGCCTTTGTCACTCTGAAGTCTGGTGGTCCTTATATTCAGGTGCTTGTTCTTCTTCCCTTCCTTATAAAATAACGCTAACTTTCTTGTTCTAAATCAGCTTTTCTGCATCTCCAATTCCCACCAATGTTGACTATTCCTACTCGAGCGAAGGAGAGCAAAAATCTGGGAGCCTCCCAGTGGTGGGATTCATCCAGTTCACATCTATTCAGGAGCACTGGTTGTTAACTTTCTAAGCAATTCGGAGAACCGATTTTTCAAAGAAATCTCATTTTGTTTTTTTTTTCCACTTTACAGGGCTAATACTGTAAGGAAGGCAGGAAGGAAACATTCTGGTGTTGCTTCTAGCCTAATCTTTATTGCCCTGCTTACAGAAACTGCCTCTCCAGTTAACCCTTATTACATTGTAGCAGCTAAGGTGAAGTGCCCATTGACATGAGTGATGTTGAGTTGGCCCAGTCACATGGCCACCAAGCTACGCCTACCCAGCTGGTCATTAAGGCAGAGAACCAGTTGTTAAATTATTTTAATCCCACCACTGGATCCTCCCATACTCTATCAAAATATGAAATATTCCTTCACAATTATCCTATGTTTACAGAAGAGGGTATTTTGTTTACTCATTATAATATCAAACAACAGTTGCTACAGATTACTTGGAAGGTGGCTGAAGAGATCAGTGAATGGTGGCACTTTGTTCTCCACCTTCTAAAATGTTATTTACCTCTTCAAGAAGGTCTAAAAATTATTTTTTTTGGGGGGGGGGGGAGGAGAAGGAATGTCAAATGTGATCTTCAAGCAAGCTCAGAAACCAGATGTTCAACCCCAGCGGTTGAACCTTGGTAGTGATGATCAGAAAGTATTGCATTAATCTCTGCGCCATTTAGTCCTCTTATCTAATAGCCCAGACTTGTTCTTTTGTAAGTAACAACAATGGAGGGGTGCCTTTAAGAAATCTCCAACGAGCACCGAGGCATTACAGATTAGGTCAGTGCAACTGCTGCTAGGTTGAACATGATGGATGAGTAAGCGAATGAGCTTTTGCTGCACCGGTATTGTGCAGTCTTTTCATTGTCACCAACGGGCCTACGAGGAGGCTGATGTATGGAAGAGCAAGTGTCAGAAACGCCCTTCAGCATGCTGGTAGACTTTCAAACGTTCCCCCTGGACGGGTTTAGGATGAGTCTTGAGAAAAGTAAAGTTTAAATATAGCCATGGAATGATGTGTGTGTGTGTGTATGTGTGGGGTGATGATTGAAGAAGAATGTGGCGAAGGGGTTAGTTAGGGTTCATTTTCCGAACGATGAAGGGAAGGACGTTGACCCATGTGGCCAAGAAGGAAGAGGGCTTTTCATAAGAAGCTAATTCTTGGAGGACACTGAGCTCTTTGATGGATGAGTTACATCCATCTGGTTGCAATATATCTAATAAATGGCTGGTCTTGTGTTTGACCTCTCTGACTTATTGGACATATCTTTTGCCTTCAGTGTATCCAGAAGGAACAACTCCCTAGCAGTTGGGAAGAAGGGGGGAAATAATCCGGAGACCACAGCTTCAAGAAGGGAGTTCTTTGTGAGCTGCCTTTTCAATATTAGAGAACCAAAGATCTTTTGGTGGTACTCAGCTTCCTGTTTAAATGTACTCTTTGGGGATTTAAAAGCCCATGGATGGTTTCTCCCAATGTTAGGCATTGGGAGGCTGTTTATGAGGAAAAAATAAACCCAGAATAACTCTTAAAGGTACAGATAAAGGTTCCCCTCGCACATATGTGCTAGTCGTTCCTGACTCTAGGGGGCAGTGCTCATTTCCATTTCAAAGCCGAAGAGCCAGCGCTGTCTGAAGACGTCTATGTGATCATGTGGCTGGCATGGCTCAACACTGAAGGTGCTTGGAACGCTGTTCCCTTCCCACCAAAGGTGGTTCCTATTTTTCTACTTGCATTTTTTACGTTCTTTCGAACTGCTAGGATGACAGAAGCTGGGACAAATAATGGGAGCTAACTTATGAGTTATGCATATTTGAATACATTCCCTGGGTGAGAACCAGAAAATGCTGTGACGTTTCTGCAAACCTGAAAACATGTATAGTTGTCTGCACTTGAAATGATATTATTTTATAAGTGTCAGGTGCAAAGAACTAGACCCATCTGTGTACAGTTCAAACTAGCTACTTTATCTGCCTATTGCATAGGAATTTCCCCAGAATGTCAGTGTTCCCCTGGGAATGACCAGCTAAGGAACAAAGGCATTCAAGGGGCATCAGATCTTGCCCTCTATTTACCTAAGACAAGGTTGTCCAAACATGGGAACTTTAAGACTTGTGGACTTCAATTTCCAGCCAAAGAATTCTGGGAGTTGAAATCCACAAGTCTTAAAGTTCCCAAGTTTGGACACCTTTGACTTAAGGAATTAAGGTTCGTTCTTCCTCTAACCAATCAGGAGGGAATGGACTACCGGTTTGTCTGTAGGTCTGTTTTTTGCCCTCCGGAGCCTTCAGGGGCCTTCAGGAGGCTTCCCTGAAGGCTCCGGAGGGCAAAAAATGACTTTATGAATGGTGACTTCCGGTTTGTCCGTAGGTCCATTTTTTGCCCTCTGGAGCCTTCAGGGAAGCCTCCTGAAGGCTCCGGAGTTTGAAAAATCAGCCTTATGAACAAACTGGAAGTCACCATCCCCGAACTTCCCTGTTTCCCATAGGTCCATTTTTCGCCCTCCGGAGCCTTTAGGGAAGCTCCTGAGGCCTCCAGAGGGCGTCTGGGGGGGGAGTTGTTTTCACTCTCCCTAGGCTCCTAGAAAGCCTATGGAGCCTGGGGAGGGCGAAAAAACCATGCCAAAATGGAGGGGGTCACTGGTCGCATGTGCATGCATACAGGGGTGGGTAGGTGTTCACGTCCATAGCATTATGGGTATGGCTTGCCTGTGCATGACCCCCTTTCGCTGCCCCCGCTTTTGGCACGGGAATCAAAAAAGATTCACCATCACTGCTCTAGAACTAACAGATTTTTCACTCCATTAAGTTGCCCTTTTTTGTCTCCCAAAAGTGGGTGGAAATATCTGTGTGTCTTATGAAGCGAATATTGCTGAATCCCCGCCCACCCACCAGCCTCTACCTTTCGGCTGTTTTTGGCCTCCATGCATCCCATTGTTGGCCTCCATGCAAGACTTTCACAGAGGCTGAAAATGGGGCATGCAGAGGCTGAAAACAGGACACGTGGAGACCAAAAATGGGACGCATGGAAGCCAAAAACGGGAGTGCATCTTATGATCAGGTGCATCTTATGGAGTGAAAAATAAGGTAGATAGTAACCTTGGCCTGTAATTTTTTAAATAACAGAGTTGGAAGGAACTTTGTAGGTGATCCAACTATATGATCCATTTCAGCTGTAGTGGGCTTCCCAAAATGCCCAGATTCTATGTCCTGTCCTTCCATTTTTTCCCCCTGCCTGATGACTATAAAAATATTTTCCTGGTGCATCAACTAGGAAATGTAGCCACACATTTGTGTTTACTTTCCCCTCTCTCTCCTTAAGTTTAATGATCTTGTTCACTTCAGCTTGCACAATGGTTTTGCTTAATGCTCATTGCCACCTGCTTAATAAGCCAAAAGCTGGTAAGCCGGCATCCATAGGACTAAATGTAGTTCACTTATAGTAGCTACAACATCCCCATTTAGCAGCCCATTAGACTTTTTCTTTTGTTTGCCTATTTTTAATGGAAGATTTCAAGCTATATACTGTGTGGAGAAATTCCAGTTTATGAGCTGGCTGGTAATTAATTGATGTCCTCCTCCTCCTCCTCCCTCCTCTTGCTCCTTGTCTTCTTCTCCTCCTCCTCCTCCTCCTTACTATTACTATTACTACTACTCTTACTACTACTACTACTACAACTACTACTACTACTACTACTACTGTTTTTTAATAAAAAAGAAAAAAACAAGCAAAAAATGATGCAGAGAAGTATTATATATGTAGTGCTCAATAGATAATTGATCGAAATTAACAGTTTAAAACAAAATATATTAAGTTATTTTAAACAATAAGGATATGAATTTTGGGGATATTTTCTGAGTGCCATAGTCTTCAATACTGTATTTTCTTAGTTAAAAACACCATTGAAAAATGGAATTTCCCCCCTCTTGTACTCTTGACTGATTTACAATATTTATAAACAATTATGCCTTTTCCGATGTTATGCTAGGGTTATCCCTATGGGCAATGAACATATATCTTAGTAAATTGGAGAATGTGGAGGAATGGCAAAATTAACCACATACATTCATAATGGAAAATATGCATTTCAACCCATTTTTGGACAGAAAATGAGCACATGCTGTGTAGGCTAAAATCCTTCTCCTACAGTCTGACAGTTGTGCAGAGTGTGTTCTTTTGCTTACAAATCATTTGTGTTGTGCTTGGCACAAGCCTGTGATGCTGAGTTGGGAGTAAATTTGACTTGAATTTGATAGGATTTGCAGAGGTGAACCATAATTCCGAGAGCTGAGATGGCACAGTGGTTAGAGTGCAGTACTGCAGGCTACTTCAGCTGACTGTTAGCTGCACTTTGGCAATTGAAATCTCACTGGCTCAAGGTTGACTCAGCCTTCCATCTTTCTGAGGTGGGTAAAATGAGGACGCAGATTGTTAAGGGCATTATGCTGACTCTCTAAATCACTTAGAGAGGGCTGTAACAGCACTATGAAGTGGTATATAAGTCTAAGTGCTATTGCTATAATTAGGACTATGGTTGTCTCCACTGGTTTGTCAATCTAAACCTCTGGAACTTCAGTCCAGAGCAAATATTGTTGTATTGATAATATTATTGTAGCCCGCCAGCGGCCAGTGGAGCTGGTGGCAGACTCAGACAGTGAGGAGTTTGGGGAGGAACATGGGTCAGTCCTGGGAGTCTGGAGAATGCTCTGATGAGGGCTCCGCATTGGAGGCAGAGATGGAGCCAGGGCTATTGGACAGTTATCAGCTGCCTTCAGAGTTGGATATCAGTGGGGCAGAAGAACAACTGGAGCTTGTTCCTGATGTGTGCATGTGCAGAGCTTCCAGGAGAAGGGAACAGTTAAGGAACAATGACCAACTCGGGAGCAAAGGCACAGGTGGAAGCTGAATGGCCCCTTCCATAGGAAATAAAGAGGAGCGAAAGGGGAGTGGAGTTTGCAGGAGACAATGAGTTCAATTCATTAGGGTGAAATTTGTTCCTGATTTCTTGCCAAGTAATTGCTGCTACAGCATGGCATTTGGAAGATATCAGCCTGGCAACTCTCCAAGCCTGATAAAGGACTGTAGTTGTGAAATCTCATGAAAGACTGTTGGTCAGGACTTTGCTGGAGAGGAATTCCCTTTAACCTAAATAAAAGGGGTTTTATCAGGAAGAGGAATCTGCTTCATGATCTTGGGAAGCCTAGGTCAGAACAAATATACAGTGAGGCAGGCAGAAGATCATAGATATGATAGTGGGATTATTGGCAAAGGTTTCAGCATGTCAGCCTGGCTTTGGTTCTTCATCTTGATGCTATTTTTCTTGTGAAGACACTGAGATAGATTTGAACGTTCAAACCTATGTGAGATTTTAGGCCCACCACTCTACAACATCTTCATCAATGATTTGGCAAAGGGATAGATGGAAAACATCAAATTTGAAGACAACACCAAGCTGGAAGGAATA
>NC_045555.1:22801352-22866352 GCF_009769535.1 Thamnophis elegans | reverse complement strand
TTTCAGTTCTAGGCTAAGCCAGGCTCCTTCCTGTCTCCTTGTGGCTCACACAGCAAATTTTAGAGTCCAAATAGGCCTCATTGGCTGACTTAATTGCTATGCCTATTCATTGGCTGACCTTGTTACCACATGTCAGCTAAATAACATGGATGCTGTTAGGCAAAGGCAGAATTTTTTTTCTTATTATTTTCCTCCCCAAAAGCTAAGGTGCGTCTTATACTCCAGAGCATCTTATACTCCAAAAATATGGTACTTGTTTGCACTTGAAAATGTAGGCTTTTTGAAGGGAGAACACCATAGTCGTCGTCGTCGTCATCATCATCATCATCATCATCATCATCATCATCATCATCATCATTATAGTTGGAAGGGACTTTGGAGATCTTCTAGTCCACCTTCTCCCTCCTCATGCAAAAAACCATATACCAGGGGTCGGCAACCTTAAACACTCAAAGAGCCGTTTGGACCCATTTCCCACAGACAAGAAAACACCGGGAGCCACAAAACCCTTCCCATGCCTATTTCCTGAGTGCCCACAAAACCAGCATATGTATTTGAATTAAAGGTTCTGTTTTCTTCTGAAAATTTTCTTTTCCTGGCTTTATCCATGGTTGCCCTACGGGGGGTCGAAAAGCTGAATAAACCGTGTGCTGGCCGGTGTCGCACATTGGTGGTTATGACACATATTTTGAGCAGCAGAGGGGGATGATAGAGCCACATGCGGCTCCAGAGCCACGGGTTGCTGACCCCTGCCATATACCATTTCAGATAGATGGTTGTCCAATCTCTTCTTAACCCTAACCCTCCAGGGTTGGAGTACACAACCTTTGAAGGCAAACCATTCCACTGTTAATTTTTAGGAACTTCCTCCTTAGTTCTAGATTGCTTCTCTCCTTGGTTAGTTTCCATTCATTGTTTCTTGTCCTGCCTTCTGGTACTTTGGAAAATAAGTTGACTCCCTCTTCTTTGTGGTGGCCCCTCAAATATCGGAACACTGATACATGTCACCCCTAGTCCTTTTCATTAAACTAGACATACCCATTTCCTGCAACCGTTCTTCATATGTTTTAGCCTCCAGTCCTCTTAATCATCTTAAGTGGTCTTCTCTGCACTCTTTCCAGAGTCTCATATGTCTCATTAATTACCCAGATATGGGTGATTTCCAGGGGTGGGTTGCTGCGGGTTCACACGTGTTCGGGCAATCCTCTAACTAGATCCTGCCCAGTTTGGCGAACCCCCAAATGCCACCTCTGGCTGGCCCCTTCCACCCCATCCCACACCTCTCAGGAGTCTCTATGTGGCCCGTTCATCATGCCAAGTAAGTGCATGACTGGTATGGGGGCTCAGGAAGGGGGAAAAACGGGCCTACCAGAGGTTCTGGAAATCCAGAAACAGACCTGTTTCAGGCCCCTGGAAGGCTTCTGGAGCCTGGGGGAAGCAGTTTTTGCCCTCCCAGAGGCTCAAGGAAAGCCTCCGGAGAGCAAACAATACTCCCCACCATGGTGCAGGCAGCTGACTAGGCGACACCCACCATGGCCACGCCCACTGAGCAATGGGGCAGCGAACCCGTTGCTGCAATTTTTAAAGCCCACCTCTGGTGGTTTCATTCGGCACCTGGACTTTTCTCTAAAGGAGTAACTTCAGAGAAACTAAACTTTTTAGAAACTGTCATTTTTTACAAAGTGTCTTCCCAATCCCATTGTCATCAGAGCCAAATACATTTTGAGGAAAATTGGTCAGTGGCTGCCTCCCATTCAGGTTCTCCCAGATATTAACCTGTCTTTGAGTTTATGACAAAGTTAAAAATTATTCATTAAACTGACCTGCCGTATATTCAGTAACTGGAAAATTGCCTCGCGGTTCTATTTGGTTTGTAGATGTGATCATGAGTAAATTTTTAACTTAATTAATTGGCCGTTTCTGTTGACAAGAAATTTATGTGGTAATAATTTGCTCGGAATAGATGCCGACTGTAGGAAATGAGATATCCATCATAAGCTTGTGTTCCACCAGCTGCACAGTGGCTATTATGAAAGTATTTCAGTCTGCAATGACCCCAATGTTTGTGCAGTCAGGATTATATATACCCACGATCCATTGCCTGCCTGAAAAGCGCTGGTGGAGGTCTATGATAACAAAGACTTTGTGATTTATGGCTTGCTGTGAAAGCAAAGCTTGATGAGATTAAACAATTTCATAGCACAAGTGTTTCTTAAGACCTGATTTGTAGTTGCAAGCGGATGGTAAATCACATTTATATATCCAAAAGCAGGCTCAGCAGAGGAGTGCAATTACAGTTTAAGACAGCTACTTTTTATTTAATTTTTATTCTGGTTTTGTCTCTTTTATAACCTCTTTGTCTGCAAACCGTTCACCTTCACGAGTCCTTCCCACGGGTTGGAGGGCCAGAAGGCGAAAACCAGGAAGGATCTTCGGCCTTATGTGCTCACTTACCGAAAGCACTTGGCCGTTCTCAAGCAGGATTTTTTAAAAAAATTATTTTAACTAGATCCAGCTCTCTTTGAACTGGCTTCAGGTGCATGTCCTAGCTCAGGTTGGTATCAAATGTCAAGGGGGGTGTGTGTGTGCGATGGTCCCACTTGAATCAATGGGGAGTCATCAGCAAGTCTTCCAAATTGCAGTGATTAATACAGGAAGCCAATTGCCTACATTTGCATATGTAAGTTGAGGTAGTACTGTTTTGACCTAAGCTTCCCCAGCAGCCCGAAGCCGAGTCCTCATCCCGATAAACCCCTTTTATTTAATTTACAGTGAATTCCTCTCCAGCAAAGTCCTGGCCCACAGTCTTTCAAGATAGTTCACAATTACCAACCTTTATCAGGCTTGAGAGTGTTCAGATGCCGCAATACTTGGCAAGAATGTAGGAATGAACTAATTGTGTCCTGCAAACTCCACTCCTCTTTTGCTCCTCTTTTATTCCCTATGGGAGGGGTCATTCACAGTCCACCTGTGGCTTTACTCCCAAGTCAACCCCTGTTCTTTAGCTGTTCCCTTCGTCCCTGAATTCTGCACATGCACACACTGGGAACAGGCTCCAGCTGTTCGTCTGCCTCACTGATGTCTGACTCTGAAGGCAGCTGATAACTGTCAGACGGCCCTGGCCCATCTCTGCCTCTGACACAGAGCACTTGTCAGAACTGGCGGGCCACCACACTTACAAACACAATTGAGCCCAACATTTCTGTTGCTAAGTGAGATCCTTGTTAAGTGACCCTTGGCCCCATTATATGACCTTCCTTGCCACCGTGATTCAATGAATCTCTGCAGTTGTTAAGAGGGTAAGATGGTTGTTAAGTGAATCTGGCTTCCCCGTTGACTTTGCTTGTCGGAAGGTCGCGAAGGAGATCACATGATCTGGCAGTCCTATTCATAATCGTTATCATTTTCATTGGAGTGCTGGGGAAATAAAATTTGCATCCGGCTCTTAGTTCTAATGCTGGAATCAATACGTAACAGCAAGGAGATAAAAGCCATCATGTCACCATAAGCTTCAATTCATCACAATGGTTATGATGAATTACACAGAAAATAACAGTTTTTGGATATGAGTACACACACACACACACACATACACAGAGCCTTGTGAGAAGTTGGTGAGCAGATTTCATGGTTAGAAATTTAAGTAGGTATTCTTCCATATTTAAGAAAACAAGAGTTTTGGATGCAAAGAAGAAGTAACCAATTAAGAACGTTTCTAGCTGAAAGGAAATCTCCATCCTATTCTAACTCTTAGAATACTAAAATGATGAAGGTTACATTGAACCAGGTGAAAATCTATCAAGCCACATTCATGTAGAATTGGAAAATAGATTTCCTTGAGTTTGGCTTTGTTTATTTTCTGGTACAATTGGTTCAGCTGCAGGGGTGGTGTTCACTTACTTTCCCTACTGGTTTGCAAATGTGAACGTATGCGTGCGTGCATGCACAAACTTCACTTGCACGCTTGCCATCCACACATGCGCTCGGCCTTCCGCATGTGGTACTTTACTTGCTCATGCGGCTTGCATGCATGCATGCGACTTGAAAACGTGCCTAAATAGGACAGGAGAAAGCCAGGGTCACTGGGCGAGCCCATCCATGATTTCCGCTACCAGTTTGGGCGAACAAGTCCAAACCGACTGAATATCACCTCTGCTCAGCTACCCAAAAATCCTTTTTTTTTCATCTGAGCAGAAGCGATGCTTTTTTTTTTTTTTGATTGTCAGTTTTTGTACCGAATCCATTCGCCCAGTGTATTGGCAGTATGCATTAAGAAAAGTCTGGTGCAAGATTGAAAATGATTGTGCATTGGATTGAATTCACTTTCTATTTTCATTGTTAAGTTGAATCCGTAAAAGTATGGTGTGTGTGTGTGTGGGCATGTGTGTGTGTGTGTGTGTGTGTGTGTTGAGTGGTACCTTTGAGTCAATGTTGACTCCTGGAGATTGCCTGGACATGGTCTAGGACAACTTGCCATGGCCAACTCGCTGCAGTCAACTCCCTGTGACCAAATCGCCTTGGCCAACTCCCCATGGCCAACTCGCTACAGCCAACTAACAATTCGCCACAGGACGAATTAACAATTCAACTTAATAATTTAAAATAAGTAAAAAAATATTTTAATTTTTGCCATTCATGTTTCAATCTTGTCTCTCCTACTGCATCCTTTCTTTAATGATTCTGTCCCACCATTTCTTTGACTTTAGTGTAACTCTTGTGCGGCACTGAGTTGCCTGTGGCGAGTCAGCCGTGGCACACTGATTGTGGCAAGATGGCAGTGGTGAAATTCAATTTTTCCCCTACCGGTTCTGTGGGCGTGGCTTGGGGGGGTCATGTGACTGAATGGGCATGGCCAACTTTATGTCACTCATGGCAAGCCACCAAGCCACACCCACCAAGCCATGCCCACAGAAGCAACAGAAAAGTTTGGCCAGCCAAGTCTTCTAGCGTTCAATCTGGCTGCTTCTTGCTTCCTTCTCATGTTTAATCTGTGTGTACGAGCAGCCGGAAGGGGCGAGTGAACGGCCGGAAGGGGTGACCCATGATCGGGCGGGTGTGGGCCCGGGCCAGCCAGGGGTAGTTTTACCAGTTCGGTGAACCAATTTTGATAGTCTCTACTGGTTCACCCGAACCAGTCCAAACCGGTCAAATTTCACCCCTGCAAGATGGTCATGGTGAGTTGACCGGGCCAAGTGGTAGTGGTATGCCCCCAATGCTAGTTGCAGGAAGACAACAGTGAGAGAGGTTATTATGTTGAAATGATTTACCTCCACCTCTCTCTTGTTTGGCTACTTGTGAGAGGTAAAATGGTGGACTAAGCTAAATTTGGCTTTGATCTGATCCAGTGTGTGTGTGTGGGGGGGGGGGATGTTTGAATTCTTCTCCCACTCCCTATAGGCTTCCTGATTCTATTGATGGGTTCTGAAAGACCGTGTGAAAATGGCGATATAATGGTGTGTGGTGTGTGACCAGAAAATATCCAAAATGATTATTAAGATGTCAGGTGAGTGATTTATGCTACAGGTCTCCCAATATTATTCTTTTCCATCAACTTCCTCGCCAATTAAGAAGAAAAAGAAAACCTCAGTGGCTCTGTATGGATTTAAAATATATGTTTTTCTTTGTTTATGTTTCTTCTTTTTGTGCAATAAAACAGGAAATCCCTTCAAAACATCCTTTTCCTTACCCCGTTTTCCCCCGTGAGGCTTTGCACCAATGTTTTATTTCAACCCCATCGCTAAGAAATGCTCGTTAAGTTTTTACACACATTTTCAAAAATGCATGCTAATTTTGATGAGCTTTTCCAGCCAAGCAGGAGGCATTTGTATGTGTGTGTGTCATATCCCCCTCCACTCCAAAAAAAAGTTTTCTTGCGATTGGTAATGCCTCTTGTGTGAAATTTGAGCATAACACCATTCTGTATTAGTGCTATCAAATTCTCACCCCTCCAGATTTTTCTTTCACTCGGTACAGCTTTCTAAATAATGTGGAATATGAGTAGGGCTGTTTGACAAATTCTCACCCTACTGGGGTAACCCTTTCAGGAGAAGACGGAGCTGTTAATCTAATTTTCAACAGTGGGATTTGCCACTGACAATTGAGCAACTTTGTCAAGTGATGGCAGCACCATTTGTGTTACTATTATGGTCCTGACTAAAGACTAATCTCAGGTAGTTTTTGGTTTTTTTTAAAGAAAAATATACTCTGAGAAACTTCACCACAGCTTCTGCAACAAAGCATCTATGGACCTGAGCCATGATAGCTGAGCGGTTTTCTTTCTTTATTTCCAAAAATGGTTAGCTACCTTACACTGGTATGAAATCTTCACTCCAAATTCCATAGTTAATTTGACAAAGTTAGCTTTTGGAATCAAAATCAAGGTAAAGTGGAATGCAGAGACTCCTGGAGTAGTACAGGAAGCGAAATGTGTACCCATATTTTGTCCACATTGCACGCATTGTTTCTAAAAAGGCTTTAAAATGTGTGTTGTTCTCTTATATTTATTGGGTGGGTGAGATATATGTTTCATTTTGTTCCAAATGGATAATTGATCAGTTGAGTGAATTAGGAGGGAAAGATAGTTATGAGAAAGCAACAGTTTTAGGAAGACGACAACTCATATTCCTTCCAATGTACTTAATGTACTAGAAGAAAACCTGCCCCAAAAAATCACAAATCCCAAAATTTAGGAACTCTGTGTGTGTTTGCGTGTGGGGGGAGAGAGAGAGAGAGATAATAGAAAGACCAGATAGATGGATGGATGGGTATGTAAGTAGGTGGGTAGGTAGGTAGGTAGGTAGGTAGGTAGGTTCGTACCAGTTCATAGTAGTTTGGTGGCCTGGATCACTGGAACCGGCAGCAACCTAAGCCTGCCATGCCCCTGAACCAGTTCTCCTACGGCGGCGCCATCTTGATTTTCAATTCTGCGCATGCACAGTACAATTTTCACAAATTTAATTGTTTTTTGTTTTTTAACTTTTTGCAGATGCACAGACCGTTCACGTGGAGCGCACATCTGGTGTGCCCATGAGCGGAGTGAGCGAGCGCAAATTTTTTTGCGTGCACTGAACTGGCAGTAATGCCGACAGCAACCCACTCCTGGATGGATGGATGGATGGATGGATGGATGGATGGATGGATGGGATGGATGGGTGGGTGGTGGGTGGGTGGGTGGGTAGGTAAGTAGGCAGGCAGGCAGGCAGGCAGGCAGGCAAGCAAGCAAGCAAGCAAGCAAGCAAGCAGGCAATTTATGTTAGGTTATTTGTTCATTCTTCAGATTTTCACAATCTGCTCAGACAGTTTATGAAGTGGTAGAGTTTTCCTGGTCCTCCTCCTTTTCTTTTTCCTTTTCCCCTTTTCTCCTTCTGTTTTAGATTGTATTTCTTTCATATAATTGCTTGGGCCATGATGGTCTTCATCCCAACAAACCCTATTGAGGCTTCACAAACTATTAGACTAAATATAAATTAGCATAGCTTTGCTTTTTTGTAGTGATTTATACATTCTAATATTACTCGTGTCCATTTATGGTTATTTGGCTTATTTATAATATTATTCATTGTGAAAGTAATTGTAATTTTATAGGATTTTTTTTTGCATTTTAATATCTGTACTCTATAATTTTACTAGTCATTTTAGGTTTGCCTTATTTTATTCTATCAATGGGATTTTATTTTAACACAATTGGTAAGTTATTAGTTTTATGCTGGTCTATGATTGAAATAAAATTGATCAATTGATATATAATTGAGAAATTAAAGAAGCTATATTTAATTTTGTTTTTAATTGCAGAGTATTAGCCTACTTCAGGCTAATACTCTTCTCATAATTAGGGGTTGGTTCTCATGGTAACCTTCTGGAATTTTCTAAGATGTTTGTGTCTTTTATCATGATCTTATGCACGGAGTAGCAAAGTTTATGTCTTTATTCCTCTGCATGTTTGATTTTCTCCTCAGCAATCATAATAATTTTTCTTGTTTTCCAAATATATTTTGTGGTATTCCCTTTTCAAATTAAACTGTAGCCTGTAATATTTGCAGCAGCTTAATGTGCTAATAAGTCAATACAGATGTTGTTTTTCCTGGTTTTCTTGTTACTGAATTGAGACTCCATTTATGAGTCTCTGCTAAAACGGTAAACAAATTTTCTTTTTGTATACAGAAGGCCAGTACAATTTAATAACATTTATAGAGTATTTTCCCAGCTAGTAACAGTTTTCTTAATATGGTTGTGTCTACGTTTGTAGGTGGGTGGGTGCTGTTTTGTTTTTATTCTTAAAAATTATGGTTGTATTTTTTCTTCCTGGGCAGATACACTGAGTGGGTGTGATATCTCAGCTTATGGAAGAAATTTTTCAGAAACTGTCACAGTCCAGAATGAAAGCTTAACATGACATCATGAAGGGAGACATTATGTGTGTTTCTCTTAAGTATATTCTGCTCTGTAGGCAGAATAAGGACTAGAAGGTGATGGTAGGACGTTTCAGTGTTTGTTTGTTTGTTGTTATTGTTGTTTAGTTGCAAAGTCGTGTCCGACCCATCATGACCCCATGGACAATGTTGCTCCAGGCCTTCCTGTCCTCTATCATCCCCTGAGTTCATTTAAGCTCATCCCTACTGCTTCCGTGACTCCATCCAGCCACCTCATTCTCTGTCGTCCCCTTCTTCTTTTGCCCTCAATCTTTCCCAGCATTAGGCTCTTTTGCAGGGAGTCCTTCTTTCTCATTAGGTGGCCAAAGTATTTGAGTTTCCTCTGGCCTTCTAAAACATAATCAGGGTTGATCTCCTCTAGGACTGACTGGTTTGATTGCCTTGCAGTCCAAGGGTCTCGCAGTGAATGTTACAGAATAACAAAATAACAGAGTTGGAAGGGACCTTGGAGGTTTTCTAGTCAAACCCCCTGCTCACAGAGAAAACCCTATACAATTTCGGGCATGCGACTATCCAGCCTTTTCTTAAAAACCTCCAGTGATGGAACACACGCAACTTCTGAAATAAATCTATTCCACTGGTTAATTGTTCTCACTGTTAGGAAGTTTCTCCCCTTGATTAGTTTCCATCCATAGTTTCTTGTCCTACCTTCAGGTGCTTTGGAAAATAGATTGATCACCTCTTCTTTGTGGCAGCCCTTCAAATACTGGAATATTGCTATCATGTCTTCTCTAGTCCTTATTTTCTCTAGATTAACCATACACAACTCTTGCAACCATTCTTTATATGCTCCAGACCCTTAATAATCTTTGTACTCTTTCCAGAGTCTCAACATCTTTTTTTATATTGTGGTGACCAAAACTGCTACGTGTGGTCTTACTAAAGCTTTATAAAGTTGTACAAGTACTTCACGAGCTCTTGATTTTAAAGGTTTAAGAGAACTGAATGACAAAATAACTGCGGACAAGAGAAAGAGAACAGGATATGAAAGGCAAAGAAAGGGCCCTTGGATGAATCAGACACTGAAGAAATAATTGATTTAGATTGTGAAATATATTTCAGATAAACGATACGCATATGGTCAGGGAGATGGGGCTGGTTTTTGCTGTGTTTGGACTTGTGCACCTGTAATGTTGACTCTGTTTGATAATCCTATTTTGCAGCTCCTGAATTTGTGCTAGTAATAGTTGGTTTATTAATATTCTTGTGTGTGTGTATGTGTGTGGAATGGGTGAGTCTTTCCCCCTTGCTCGGTGCTTCTAGGATGTTAGAAATTTGATATGACTCAATCCACTTTTTAAAGGCTGAAGAAAGAATATAGAATAACAGAGTTGGAAGGGACCTTGGAGGTCTTCTAGTCCAACCCCCTGCTTAGGCAGGAAACCTTACACCACCTCAGACAAATGGTTATCCAACATCTTAAAAACTTCCAGTGTTGGAGCATTCACAACTTCTGGAGGCAAGTTGTTCCACTGATTAATTGTTCTAACTGTCAGGAAATTTCTCCTTAGTTCTAGGTTGCTTCTCTCCTTGATTAATTTCCATCCATTGCTTCCTGCCCTGCCTTAAGGCACTTTGGAGAATAGCTTGACTCCCTCTTCTTTGTGGCAGCCCCTCAAATATTGGTACACTGCAATCATGTCTCCCCTGCTCCTTCTCTTCACTAGACTAACCATGTCCAGTTCCTGCAACTGTTCTTCATATGTTTTGGCCTTGAGTCCCCTAATCATCTTTGTTGCTCTTCTCTGCACTCTTTCTAGAGTCTCAACATCTTTTTTACGTGGCGTGGCAACCAGAAAAGTGTATGGTATGGTATGGACCCCTTTATTTTTAATTAAATAATTATTTATCTAATATTGTGAATCAATGTTGACAGGCTGTGCTTAGATGGCAGAAGATATTAATATACGGGAGTGGAAAAAGATTGTGAAAAGAGTATTAAGGTTTAACTGTAAGATTAAGGATGACTATTGACTAAGTATTTTCCTTATAACACAAACATCTTGGCATTCCTAGGCAAATTAATACCTATAGTGGGATGAAAATGTGTTACCACCCTTCAGGTCAGAGGTGACAGAATTGTGTTATGTGATAAGTTGCAATTCTATCCGTCTCCCTTTGAAGATTGTCTGGTGAAGAATAATTTCTTTTAAGATCTGTTACAGGCTGCCCTTGGAAATGGGCATCTCCCACTGTGTTCTGACTATAAACTCCTTCTGATTATTACTTTGCATAAATAACTGGCTCTTTTGGCCTGCCAGGATTAGCTATTCCAGATCTGTTACAGGGTAGTGCTAGCAATGTTCATACTTTGTGTTCCAGGGAAATATTTGCAAGAGAACAAGAGAAGCATTCTCCAAGAGGAAAGGGGGCAATAATGAAGAGGCTTTCCTGGAAAATTGGCTTTTATGAGGACACTTAGTGAGAAATAGGTCCCTGTGAATTTCTGCTGAACACCCTTTTTAAAATCATGTTTTAAATAAAAATCACATTTCTAGAATATTCAGAAATTGCAAAAGAAGAAGAAGAAGAAGAAGAAGAAGAAGAAGAAGAAGAAGAAGAAGAAGAAGAAGAAGAAGAAGAAGAAGAAGAAGTCGTCCATTGCTAAATTCTATTTAGCCTTTTAATTTTGGAGGCACTTGCACATCTCAATTGCATTAATTGAATGGAATAGAATGATTCAGGGGTGACATTCAGCAGGTTCTGGAGAACCGGTAGCAGAAATTTTGAGTTGTTCTGAGAATTGGCAAATACCACCTTTGGCTGGTCCCAGAGTGGGGTGGGAATGGATTTTGCAGTATCCTTCCCCTGCCACGCCCACCAAGCCACGCCCACAGAACCGGTAGTAAAAAAAATGAATTTCACCATTGGATTGATTTCAATTTGTCCAAGAATCCATTTTGTTTCGCAGAACGTATGTTTCTACTCCAAAGTTAAAAATTCACTTATTTAAGATACGTTTGCTGCTGTTTTGTTTGTGTTTGTGTGTGTGTGTGTGTGTGTGTGTGTGTGTGTTTTCGTAGATTTTCACGGGTGTAGGTATGCTGGTCTTGTTGTATTCGGGTCTTTTCCCATGTAAGATTGAGATTGTCTTGGCAACGTTTCGGCGAGCCTGAAGATGGCGAGTGAGACCTCGCCGAAACGTTGCCAAGACAATGAAAACCAAAATTTGCAAAAACATACATACATACCTACATACCTACATACATACATACTCCTTTTATGAACTTTTAATCCCTTTGTTGCGTCATCTACCTGGGGCAATTGGATGGAGCTGAGCATTTACTAGCCAGATGCTCTTCCTGATGCCTTCATGGAGGTTCGCAGCAGATATTTTCTCCTTGCACCTTGATAGAGTAACTTCTGTCACTGCCTAGATTTGAACTCTTAACCTTCTGAATGGGAGACAAGCATCTTCACCTCTAGGCCCTGCTCCTGCCACTGTTTTATATGAAGTTGATAGATTGCATGGCAATTTGAAAAGGGACAATTACACGAAATCTTGTGTTTACGTTTCAGTTTTGAATTCTCCAAAGTAGAGAAGGGAATACTGGAAAAGATTAAATTCTGACTTGAAAAAAAGGAAGTCTTTCACAGCCACTATTACCTAGGCCCAAACTTGAAGCTTCATCTGCATTTTTAATATTCAACCTCACCTGCTAGCTTTTCTCCTGGAGGCTTCTTAGCATGAGCCATTAGCTGCCTGTTGGATGTAACCTTCCCATGTCTTACACACAGCTGCACACGAGCCTCTGTACAACACAGCCTTCGTCTCATGCATTGCAACTAAAACGGCTGTTAACTTGTGATCAATGATCATATGATCCATTTAGAGTGTACAAGTTCACTCAAGTTGAACTGGTAAATCATTATCCCCCCAAAAAATGCCCTCCGCATTCTTCCTGCTGAGTAGAACATCAGGCTAACATAATTCCACCCCCGGTCTCTTAGCAGCTCACAATGTGCTATTAGTAGTCCTAGAATGGTACAGCGGTAGGCTTTCAGATAAATAGACTAACAGAGTAGGCAGATCATTACAAGAAGGCAAGGGATTCTCAGAAGATTTGCTATTGACATTAAGGTAAATGCTTCATAATACCAAGCAACTGGAATTTGTTGGACTGTATAATAATAAAGGTAAAGGTAAAGGTTTCCCTCGCACATAAGTGCTAGTCATTCCTGACTCTAGGGGGCGGTGCTCATCTCTGTTTCAAAGCTGAAGAGCCAGATCTGTTCAAAGACGTCTCTATGGTCATGTGGCCGGCATGACTAGACACCAAAGGCGCACAGAATGCTGTTACCTTCCCACCAAAGGTGGTTCTTATTTTGCTACTTGCATTTTTACGTGCTTTTGAACTGCTTGGTTGGCAGAAGCTGGGACAAGTAACGGGAGCTCACTCCATTACACGGCTCTAGGGATTCGAACTGCCGACCTTTCTGATCGACAAGCTCAGCAGCTTAGCCACTGAGCCACCGTGTCCCTCTGGATAATAATACTTCACCCTAAATTGTTGGAAGCGCAGAATCACTTCTTCAAAAATAGATGGAAGGGACCTATAGGTCATCTAGTCCAACCCCCATCCAAGCAGGAGATCCTACACCATTTCTGACAGATGGCAGTCCAGTCTCTTCTTGAAAGCCTCCAGTGATGAAGCTCCCACAACTTCCGAAGGCAACTTCTGTTCCATGGGTTGATTGTTCTCACTGTCAGAAAATTTCTCCTTAGATAAAGGTAAAGGTTCCCCTCACACATATGTGCTAGTCGTTCCCGACTCTACGGGGTGGTGCTCATCTCCGTTTCAAAGCCAAAGAGCCAGCACTGTCCAAAGATGTCTCCATGGTCATGTGGCCAGCATGACTAGACACCAAAGGTGCATGGACCGCTGTTACCTTCCCACCAAAGTGGTCCCTATTTTTTCTACTTGTATTTTTATGTGTTTTTGAACTGCTTGGTTGGCAGAAGCTGGGACAAGTAGCGGGAGTACACGGCTCTAGGGATTCGAACCGCCGAACTGCCGAACTTTCTGATCGACAAGCTCAGCAGCTTAGCCACTGAGCCACCGTGTTCCTCTGGATAATAATACTTCACCGTAAATTGTTGGAAGTGCAGAATCACTTTTTCAAAAATACACGTGTTAAAGTTGGGGTATTTATTTTATTTTATTATATTTTATTTGTCAATTCTTCCTAATGCTGGGTTTATGACTTTGGAAGAAATGTCCTTCTCTGTTCAGTTCCAAGCGGGAGGAAAGACACTGGAAAGATGGAGGCTGCTTGGTTTTAATGGTGGACACGGCCACATGGTTTGAGGTCCTGGGGAAAAAGGGGAGTCACATGGCTTGATGATCTTGAAGATAAAGAAATTGAAATTTAAAATTGAAATTTAATAAATTTGTATGCCGCCCAATCCCGTAGGACTCTGGGTGGCTTACAGAGACAAGATAAAAAAGTTAAAAATCAGGAATAAAAATGATACAGTTATTAAAAATAACACACCATCCATTCTGTCTAGATGGGGCTGGATAAAGGGCAGAGATGCGGAGAGTCCTTAGCTTTTATGCCCTCTCTGGTGCTTTTGAATTTCTGATTGGTTGTCAGACTCCCATTGGGCCATGCAGGGGCAACTCTGTAGGTTGTCTTTTGAGTCCCAAGCTCGGTTGAGCCTTGCTGGATGATGATGTAATGAAATGGCTTTGGGATTCTTATTATGGCTCTGTCTGAAGGAGGCAGATCTTCATTACGTAGAATAGACTGGCTGAGGCCTTAATGGCCCGTTGACAACAGGGGGAGGGGGGCTGAGTTTCTATCTTATTTTTAGGGGGAAATATTCTGCCCTTTTAATATTCCCTAAAATATTTCATTTTCTAGGAGAGGAATGCGTTTTAACTTCCAACACGACAAAGAATGATTTTTTTTTTTAATACAGCGATTGATCCAGAGTTCTATGAATGATCCAGTCAAAAATGTAAAGAGTGATCATACCAGACCAAAACTTTTATTTTCCAAAACTTGAGTTGCTTCTTCAGCAGCAAGGCTCTTGTAAGAGTTATTTTCCAAGGTATCTAATGTGCAAAAAAACCAATTTTTGTCTCCTTACATCAACCACAGGAAACCAACATTTAGTTGTTCAAAGTAATCCTTTATCAGTTTGGTTCCAGAGGTCACATAAATAACCAGTATCAATGTTGTGAATTTCCAGGGTTTCTTCAAAAAAGTTTCTGGCTTTAGAAAGCACCTTTAATTCTTCTCAAAGTTTCAGTCCTTATGGAAGATAACGGAGGCTCCAATAGAAATGAATATTTGGAGCTCAGGGTTGAACTATGAGGTCCTTGGTGCTCTCTGAGCTTGGTTGTTTACTGGAGACATTTCAATGCCCAACTAGGTAACATCATCAGTGCTAGAAGGGAGGTTTGCATCTTCTAGGAATGATGATGTTATCTAGTTGGGTATTGAAAGGTCTGCAAGAAAACAACCAAAATTCAAAGTCTCCATATAACAGAGGCCAGTTGATTGGTAAGAAATTTTTGAGATGAATAGAGATTTCCATCACTGGTGTGGTATCAGGGCCAATGGTTCTTAGTCAACAGGCCAAGTCAACCATTGCAAAAAACTGGGTCAATCATTTCATGTATACTATACTACATAACAGAGGTGGTATTCAGCTGGTTCGGACCAGTTCGGATTTGTTTGGGTGAACCCATAGCTCTGACAATCAGCTGGCCCGCCCGCCCACCCCGCCCTATCCTGTCCTTTATTTCCCGCTTTCTAGCTCCTCTCAGTCACACAGCACAGCTGATTCCCCCACCCTTGCTGTTCTACTTACCCTTATTGACTTGGAAGGTAAGCACCTGAGCTTCTAAATGCTCCATTTTCAGTGCTGCGCATACACGCGCAAAGCACACGCTCGCCAAACTGGTTGTTAAACCAGCAGCCTCCCATCACTGCTACATAATATGTACTATACTACATTTACAGAATAACAAAGTTAAAGTCGACCTTGGAGGCCTTCTGGTAATTTCATACTTGAGTATATACTTTTGACATTGGCTACCCTTTGATTTATATGCATTTCTCTGGAAACCATACCCATGAGGATCCTAATTGTTCCAAGCACACACCCACACACATACAGAGAGAGAAGTTACAGAACTAATTTAGAAATGAAAACTAATTTTAAGATGGCCAGTGACTGTGCCATAAAATGGGATTTCCCAAATTTCAATCTCACTTCTTCTTTGTCATCTGCATCATCAAGAGAATAAGGATTTTATTTTACATATATCTCGTTATTTTCAAAAGTTTCAAATCATATTTTAAACTGCCCAGTATTGGATATAAAGTATCTCGAATACTTAATACATGATCAGGAGCCGTGGTGGCACAGTGGTTGGAATGCAGTATTGCAAGCTAATTCCGCCCATTACTAGCAGTTCGATCCTGACTCAGCCTTCCATCCTTTTTAGGTTGGTAAAATGAGGATCCAGATTGTTGGGGGCAAATATTCTGACTGCATAAACTGCCCAGAAAAGGCTGGAAAGCACTGTGAAATGGTGTGTAAGTCTAAGCGCTATTGCTAATTCATTGATTTCAAACCATAAAGGCCCATGATGCTTACAACGTGACCATCTCTTCTTCCAAGTTGACTCTGAGCTGCCTGGGTAGGGGATTCACTGAATTTTCCCAGTTCAGGAGGCAAAGAGTCTGGACATCAGAATAAATGCTTCTCTGTTGCAGTCTTGACCTCTGCATTACTCCAACTAGTGCTCACTTGAGTCACCTTTTGGATAACAATAAAAACAGGACATTTTAATGGGCTCTTGGCACCGGCTAAATGTTTATAATATTAATTAGAGTTTATGCTTGTTTCTTTGCAGGGTGTAGAGGTCACTCCAGTCAGAAGTAACTCTTGGTGGCATTATTCTAATGCTTGTTGTTTTTATGATTTGATTTGTGAATCATCCAGGGGCAGTTAAACGTTTTAACTGGAAAACAGTGAAATGAGGACGTATTAAATAATAATTATAAGCAATTTTGTTGACTGTTGCTTTGCGGCAGTTAGCTTGAGAAGAAGTGATTCTTTAGATTACAGATTCAGTCTTTAATGGCACGAATGCCATTTGCACAAATACATTCCTACTTGATTTTTTTGTTTTAAAAAGTCCGAAGATAAGGACATTTTGTATATGGGAGGACACATTTTGTGTGCTTGCATTTAAATCGTCTGTCTCTGTGGAATGTTTCAGGAAAAGATACAAAGTTTATGACATTTTTAGACCAGATTATCCTTGTCAACCAGATGAAAGCATTCTTGCTGTTCCTGCAGCTGTATTAACAATGGGAGTGAGGACATAATGTAGTGTTTTACAGAGATCAGCTTATCAATCCTGACATTAAGTGTGTGAGGAATCACAAGAAAATGTGAAGCAACCAAGAGGAACAATTAGGATTCAACAGAATGATGTGTCACATGACAACAGAGGCCAAGGAACCCCACAGAATTGAAATCACCAAGCTGGCTTGACCTATATCTTTAATAATATTTTTTTTTAAAAAAACAACCTCATTGCCTTTTCATTAAAATAGAATAACAGAGTTGGAAGGAACCTTGGAGATCTTCTAGTCCAACC
The DNA here is from genome assembly GCF_009769535.1 of Thamnophis elegans. NCBI lineage: Eukaryota > Metazoa > Chordata > Lepidosauria > Squamata > Natricidae > Thamnophis > Thamnophis elegans. The sequence continues at coordinate 22,849,296 of NC_045555.1, read as the reverse complement.
CCCTGCTTAGGCAGGAAATCCTACACCACTTCAGACAAATGGATATCCACGGTCTTCTTTAAAATGTCCAGTGTTGCAGCATTCACAACTTCTGGAGGCAAGTTGTTCCACTGATTAATTGTTCTAACTGTCAGGAAATTTCTCCTTAGTTCTAAGTTGCTTCTCTTCTTAATTAGTTTTCACCCATTGCTTCTTGTCCTGCCCTCGGGTGCTTTGGAGAATAGGTTGACTCCCTCTTCTTTGTGGCAGCCCCTGAGATATTGGAAGACTGCTATCATGTCTCTCCTAGTTTTTCTTTTCATTAAACTAGACATACCCAGTTCCTGCAACTATTCTTCATATGTTTTAGATTCCAGTCCCCTAATCATCTTGGTTGCTCTTCTCTGCACTCTTTCTAGAGTCTCCACATCTTTTCTACATCATGTTGACCAAAACTGAATGCAGTATTCCAAGTGTGGCCTTACCAAGGCTTTATAAAGTGGTATTAACACTTCACGTGATCTTGATTCTATCCCTCTGTTTATGCAGCCTAGAACTGCGTTGGCTTTTTTGGCAGCTGCTGCACACGACTGGCTCATTAAAGCTAGAAGGGAAGAGGAAGAAGCAGATTTGCCTTGTTTTAGGGGCAATTGCAAACAGAAAGGATCAAAACTTAATTTATTGACTTGGTGCAAATGACCTGTTCTGTTATTGCCAACTGACAAAACAAATCCTTACACTTAAGACAGTTTAAAAAAACAACAACAAATGCCTGGACACACACAGACGTGAACAGACGCATGCATCTGCATGCATTCTTAGCCTTTTGTGAAAGTTTGCAAAAGGAAAAAAAATCACTGTAGTCAAATAAGATGAATGACTATGTGAGTAGTGGAAAAGAACCTTCTCTTTAATTAGAACATAAGAGCTCAATGGAACAATGAAAACTGTTACTGCTGATTTCCATCTCTGTTAGTAAATATGACTGTCCTGGAGATAATGCTAAATGTTATTTATTTCTGCAATTTCTCAGCATCTGTAATGGTTTGCGGGGGTTGATGCTGTCCAGACCTAGGGAAGAAAGCTGCTTTTAAAGCAAAACTTTTATTCTAGATAGAAAACAAAGAAAGACAAGAATTTTTCCCCCTCTGCATTTTACTGGTTTATTTAGAAAAACATTTTTTCTTCACTTCATAAACTGAAGCCTGTGCTATCCAGTACAGAGAGGGCCTTTCTTAAACTAAAACAGAGCTTTTAAATAAATCTGTACTTTAAATCTAGCAATAGCACTTAGAATTATATGTTGCATCACAGTGCTTTAGGGCCCTCTCTAAGCGGTTTACAGAGTCAGCCTGTTGCCCCCCATCAGTCTGGGTCCTCATTTTACTGACCTCGGAAGGATGGAATGCTGAGTCAACCTTGAACTGGTTAGGATTGAACTGCTGGAAGTCGGCATAGTTAGACTGCAATACTAAATTCCAACCACTGCGCCATCACAGCTCCTGATCATGTATTAAGTATTGGAGATACTTTATATCCAATACTGGGCATTTTAAAATATGATTTGAAACTTTTAAAAATAACTCAGTATCTGTAGAATAAAATCCTTATTCTGTTGATGCAGATGACAGATTTCAAAGAAGAAGTGAGATTGAAATTTGAGAAATCCTATTTTATGGCTCAGTCACTGGCTATCTTAAAATTAATTCTCATTTTCTAAAGTAGTTCTCTAACTTCTCTCTCTGTATGTATGTGTGTGGTGTTTAGGTAGGTAGAAAGGCAGGCAGGCAGGCAGGTAGACAGACAGACAGACAGACAGACAGACAGACAGGTGATAGATAGATAGATAGATAGATAGATAGATAGATAGATAGATAGATAGATAGATAGATAGATAGGTAGGTAGGTAGGTAGGTAGGTAGGTAGGCAGATGTTACCATGTTTTCCAAAAATAAGAAAGGGTCTTATTTTCTTTTGACCCCTGAAATAGATGCTTGGCCTTATTTTCAGGGAGGTCTTATTATTTTTGAAGTGCAGGAGGCAGCAAGCATGGTGACCACATGGCTGCTGCTGTGTTGCAATATTTTTGGGGAGGGCTTATTTTAGCACATGCACTCAAAAGCCCGATTGGGCTTATTATCTGGGGAGGTCTTATTTTCATGGAAACATGGCAGATAGATAGATAGATAGATAGATAGATAGATAGATAGATAGATAGATAGATAGATAGATAGATAGATAGATAGATAGAGATAGATAGAGATATATAGAAATATATGATAGATAGATGATAGCTAGCTAGATGATGGACAGAGAGAGAGAGAGAGAGAGAGATCAAAGTAGGATATTTTGTAACTCGAGAAATAATCCTGAGTTGATTTTTTTTTTGATGATCCATTTGAAGACACATAAGATACTTAAAAACCAACTTACCATATGCAGAGAGTCATTTCTTGACCACGGAGTCTATACAGGGCTTTGAAAGAGAAGGGTCTGTTTTAATGATGCACGCAAAATTGCTGTTCCAATAGGGATATATCATTAAAGAAAAGATGAATGGGGAATTTAAGGGACAAGATTCAATTGACCCAATGACTTACAGTCCAAGTTATCCCCTTATTGCAATATCTCTGGTATTTATTGCAAAACAAAGTTCCACGAGACCTTTAAAAATGTATCAGAATGCTAACAGGCACAGAGCAATATAGCTTCAGTACAAACTGTTTTGCCAGAAATTGCAACCCCACAAGTATTTAACACTGCAACAATGCTGGGAAAAAAAATCTTCCCATCATTCATCATCAGCACTAAGGATGGTGAAACTTGTTATTTAGAAGACAACTTTAGTCCTCTATACCATTTCATGCCACTTGATACCTTGCAGCAAGTTTTAATACAGACCAAAGCAGTGGTGAAATCTAAAAAATTTTTTGCTACTGGTTCTGTGGGCGTGACTTGGTAGTGGTGGGGTCATGTGACTGGGTAGGCATGGTTATGTAGTCATGTGATGGGGGGGGTTCAAAAGACAGAAACTCACTTTAACAATGTCCTGCTGGAGCAGGCAGTTGGACTAGATGGCCTCCAGGTTCCTTCCAGCCCTGAATTGCTATGCTCTTTCAAGGCATCCTCTGAAGCTGCGTCTAGTGTCAGGTCCTTCCTCCCTCTCCTTTTTCCTTCTCTCCCTTCCTCTCTTTCTTCTTTCTTTCATTTTCTATTTCTTTCTTTCTTCCTTTCTTTCTTTCTTCCTTCCTTCCTTCCTTCCTTTCTTTCTTTCTTTCTTTCTTTCTTTCACAGGACCCATACACCCATTTTTGGTCTAGCAGGCCTCAGGGAAGCCTCCTGGCAGCAAAAAATGGTCCCCAAATGCTAAAAAAAAGTTTTTAAAAAAACATTTCTACCATTGCGCAGCAAAGCTGATTGTCGGAACTTTTTAAAAAATTGTTAAGCATTTTTTTTAACTACTGTTTCGGGTGAACTGGCCCGAACCAGTAGCATTTCACCCCAAAGCTGTTAGAAAATTAAAGATAAGAATATAAGAATATCCAAGTAATGCAATCAGTTACAAGCAGTGGTGCAATCTTATCGTTTTAACAACCAGTTCCCTGAGTACGCGCTTTGGGGTCAATTATCCTGAGAGAATAAAAACCAGGTTGCTTTTCATTCCCCCCCCCCCCCGCACAATTTGGTGGTTGTTTCAATGCCAAACGATGAATATATTGTTCTGGGAAAAGTTTGAGAGATTAATATCCTCATGATCATTCTGCAAAGAAATATTTCAGCCATCAAATGATATTAATGTGCGGTATATAAATTTCAGCACTGAATAGCAATACATCTTGTTATATTCCTTTAAACTGCCTTGGATCAATGACAATATGTATGTATGTATGTATGTATGTATGTATGTATGTATGTATGTACACACACACACACACACACACAGTAAATATTCTTAAATAACTGGATAAATAAGCAAAATTTCATCAACCACGGTGACAGAAATCTGGCTGTTGGGAAAAGGAGCAACCAATTTTATATTGATAGTTCAAAATGATGGCCGTATGAAAAATCACTAGTGTTAGCTTCTTGGTCTCAGGTTGGGTTTGGTCCATTTTGATCCTGGTGTTTGTAGTTCTTGCAAACAAAAGTTGATAAAAATGCTGTGGTATGAAAGGTTAGGTACGCGGTGGCTCAGTGGCTAAGACGCTGAGCTTGTCAATCAGAAAGGTCAGCAGTTCGGCGGTTTGAATCCCTAGTTCAGCGTAATGGAGTGAGCTCCTGTTGCTTGTTCCAGCTTCTGCCAACTTAGAAGTTCGAAAACACGTAAAAATGCAAGTGGAAAAAATAGGGACCATCTTTGGTGGGAATGTAACAGCGTTTCGTGCACCTTCGGTATTTAGTCATGCCGGCCACATGACCATGGAGACGTCTTCGGATAGCGCTGGCTCTTTGGCTTTGAAATTGAAATGAGCCCCACCCCCTAGAGTCGGGAATGACTAGCACATATGTGTAAGGGGAACCTTTACCTATGAAAGGTTATCAGAAGAGATCTAATGTATGATATATTATTTTGGTTTATAAGTTGCTGAAAACCCAAGAAGCTTTGAGTCCCCTGGACAGCAAAACCTTATTCACACTTCCCAGTTCTATGATGGTGGGTTTTTTTTTTAATTGGTTTATAAAGAACATGGTTTGAAGGATTCATGTTAGCTTGAAGGCCTACAGTAGTAGCCACAAAAAGTATAAACTCTGCATACTTTTGGTCTATTAAAGATTTCCAGTCTCCTCTTGGAGGTTTGCAAAAATAAATCAAGTTATCCATTACAAAAAAAAAAAAGACACAGAAACACAAATTTTTCCCCTCAAATCTATCCGCGTCATTATCGGTACCCTTATCCCTGCCAAATCCTTTAACCCTCTTGGCTGCCTGGTCTCCATTTTCTGTTCTGAAAGAAAGAAATCGCTCTTCTTTTACCCAACTGGTAGATTGGGATAAGAACCTTAGCAACAGCATTCCTGGGCCTTAAGTAGCTGCAAGCCTCTTGCTGAACTCTTTGAAGTGACTGTCAGGCCAGATTTAGTTTGTTTTAGCACATTGTCTCCTTGTCCAGATGTATCAGGAGATAAAAAGGAGTCATGTTTACACTCTGGGATTTCCCCCCTCCCCTTAAGATGTAATTAAATCGCAGTTTTGATGACTCTCTGGGAGACTGAAGGGGGGGGGGAATAGAAAGCAGGAGCTAGCTGGAGAAAAGCAGAAGTAACTCACTTGTTCTTCTAACTCCTGATACATTCAAAGAATATCTGTCTGTCTGTCTGTCTCTCTATCTCTATATAAATCTGTCTCTCTGTCTACATAAATTGTTAGGTTAACGGTTCATTCTTCAGATTTTCACAAGTAAAAAGGCAATTTTTCTGCCCCATCTTCTCCCCCATTCTTAGTCTCTCTGATAGAATGCAGGTAAGCCTCAAATATCATCCATCCATCCATCCATCCATCCCTCCCTCCCTCCATATCTATCTATCTATCTATCTATCTATCTATCTATCTATCTATCTATCTATCTATCTATCATCTATCTGTTTCTATCTATCTATATCAGAGATGGGTTGCTCCCGGTTTTATTACTGGTTTGCTTCGGGAATGAGTGCCAAATGCGCATTGCACTAGACACGCTTTGCATGTGTGTAGTTCAATGTAACTTGTTCTTTGCACATGCACAGAACAATTATCAGTGAACAGTGCATGCACACATACTACTTAACAACATGCCAGCAATAGCAGTGATGACAAGGGAACCTGTTCAGCGGTGTGGCCAACCTGGGTCACTGCCGGTTCTGCAATCCAGGCCTAAATTCCACTACTGGTTCTGCTGAACCAGGCTGAACCGGGAGCAACCCACCTATATCTATCTGTTTGCCTGCCTGCCTATCTGCCTGCCCCTCTATCGAATGCATATATACATACATTCACATAGCTGTGAAGATCTCGGAATCAATTTAATTCTATTGTGGCCTTAGTCCAGTCTTTCTCAAATGCCTGAGAACTGAGATGTATTTTCTTTTGCAACTGACATGAAGGAAAAGCCCTCCAATATTATTATTATCCTTGACTCTTATTACTCTTTAAAGGAAGAGGAAATAGGAGTCAGTGCAGAAGAAACCTGGGCCTGTTTTCCTGCAAGAGCTCCGTGTTCTGTTTGTAAAGCTAAAAGCAAGGAGCACATCAGGGATGGTGAGAAGTTGACTTGCAATTTCGGAGTTTTCTGCCTTGAGTCCTGTCCGCGGTAGAATTACTACCGTCAACTTTGCTGATTTCTCACCAGGGCAACCAAAGTCCTGTTCCCAGCAAGATAAAAGAAGAATGAAGGGATAGCAAAGAGCTCTTTTCTTCTTCTTCCATTTCATTATCTAGCTTGATTATATCAACCTAAACCCAATCTACCCAATCTTGTTAAACTTCTTTTTTTTAAATAGTATTTCTTGAATTTTTTAACATTTAAAACACAAAACACAAATTTACACTTATAACAGCTTTTCCATATCAGTATCCATATCTTTCGTAACAATCTTATTTACAAAAAAAATTATCTATATATTATTATCCCAAGTTATTTGCTTATTTAAATACATTCTATATATTATACTTTTACCATTTGTACCTTAAGTTTTACGTTTACTCTCAAACCAGGAATATCATCTATTCCAAATTTGATAGTACTCGGTTTCTTCCCTCTCCTTCATTTCCATAGACAGTCTATCCATTTCTGCACATTTATAGATTTTCCTTCTTATAATTGGGTCTGGGGGAGTATCTGTTTGTTTCCAATTCTGTGCTAAAACGATTCTGCTTATGGTTAATATGTATAGTATTAGATATTGTAATTTTTTCTCCATTTTCCCATCAAAGATTCCCAAGGAACGATTCCAGCTTCAACTCTGTCCTCTGCTCAATTATCTCTTCCAGCCCCCTGTTACACTTCTGAAGAGATATGGAAAAGCAAATCCTGGATCTTGAGGAAGAGGACTTCTGTGCCCCCCTAAGCTTACATTAAAAATATTATGCAGGACAATGCTAATTAAATGTGCCACTAAAAGGAAATTCTACAGTATGTATGCACAGGCATTCTCACACTGGCGTTATCTTGCCAATGGTTTTAGACTGTGCCTGTATACCCACTGAAGCAGCATTGTTGTAAGCTCCATTTAAAATAGGCACACTTCATATTTCTTGGTTCTTGAACTAAATCATTCTTTTGCACAAGCTAGGTGCTTCGCTTTTTTTTAACTTACATACGCAAGGACTTCTTTGCAATTTTGAAAAGGTTACACGACAGCACCCCCTTCTGCTAACTAAGCTGTGTGGTTTTAGCTCATCTACCCTACAGCTTCACAACTTTCCTTCAAGTTAGTAACTTTCCCGGATATGGTGCCAAAGGGTAAGCAGAAGAGTTAAATGTGCATTAGCTGTTAATTTGTATGAATTGCTAACACAGAGATGAAGATTGCAGGATCCATTATGAAGAAAGCAAACCCGATTTGGATTATAATTACTTCTTAGGCCTTGAACAATTAAGTTTAGGCTGAAGCAATCAAAAACAGCCAGGATCCTTTACCTGTTGTATTCAGGTGTGTTTAGTTTTTTGTTGCGATGTATTTTCTTGAGGTAACATGAGAAAATAAATCATCATGAACTGAAACACTGTTGAAATACTGAGAAGACTCAAATGTAGAAACCAAAGGCCAAGAGACTTCTAGTTGTTGTTGTTGTTTTAAAATGACAAATTAGACTAGACTAGAATAGAGCTGGAAGGGACCTTGAAGGTCTTCTAATCCAGCCCTCTGCTCAAGCAGGAGAACCTATACCACTCCAGACAGGTGGCTGTCCAGTCTCTTCTTAAAAACCTCCATTGGTGGACCACAACTTCTGAAGGGAAGCTGTTCCACTGGTTAATTGTCCTCACTGTTAGGGAGTTTCCCCTTAATTCCAGGCTGCTTCTCTCTTTGATGAGTTTCTATCATTTCTTGTCCTGCCTTCTGGTGCTTTGGAGAATTATTTGACGCCCCTCTTCCTTGTGAGAGCCCCTCAAATACTGGAATACTGCTACTATGCCCCCCCCTTGTCCTTCTTATCTTTAGACTACCCAAACCCAAATCCTGCAGCCGTTCGTCATATGTTTTAGTCTCCAGGCCTTCGATTAACTTAGTTGCTCTTCTCTGCACTTTTTCCAAAGAGGCATGTGAGAACGTGGTTTTTAAAAATTGTTTAAAAATCCTATTTTATGTGATTGCCATTCTTGTCATCAGATAGGACCTGAGTTAATATGGCTATGCTTACCTCTGTTTAGGGAAGCAGAATGGGTCTGTGAAATCTGTGTTGGTGCGCGATGCTGTATTCTGATCTTTCACAATAAACCATGATGAGAGTTACAATAGAATAGAATAGCAGAGTTGGAAGGGACCTTGGAGGTCTTCTAGTCCAACCCCCTGCTTAGGAAGGAAAACTTATACCGTTTCAGACAAATGAGATTGTCCAATCTCTTCCTAAAAACTTCCAGTGTGGAGAATTCACAACTTCTGGAGGCACCACTGATTAATTGTTCTAACTGTCAGGAAATGTATCCTTAGTTCTAGGTTGCTTCTCTCCTTGATTATTTTACACCCATTGCTTCTTGCCCTATCCTCAGGTGCTTTGAAGAATAGTTTGACTCCCTCTTCTTTGTGGCAACCCCTGAGATATTGGAACATTGCTATCATGTCACTCCTGGTCCTTCTTTTAATTAAAATAGACATACCCAGTTCCTGCAACCATTCTTCATATGTTTTAGCCTCCAGTCCCCTAATCAGCTTGGTTGCCCTTCTCTTCACTCTCTCTAGAGTCTCCACATCTTTTTCATATCGTGGCCACCAATACTGGAGGTAGTATTCTAGATGCGGTCTTGTGAAGGGAGGGAGGAAGGAAAAGAAGGAAGGAAGGAAGGAAGGAACTGTATTATTTCTTTATATCATATGGAAAGGAAGAGGAGGTTGACCTCAGTTGCTTCCACTGAAGAAACTTATTACCTTCCCCTAAAACTATATTGCACCAATCTGACACACCAATGAAGCTTGTCCCAAGTCACTTTTTGATTGCCGTTATAACTTTGAATGCTCATCGAACAAACTATTGTAAGTTGAGGGCTGTCTGTATTTAGTTTAACACTAGAAAGTGTTGCATTGATCAAATACTAATTTAAGCCACCAGAGGTTTGTTATCTGGACCCATTTGAATATTTCCACTGTGGATGAACCTCCACAGTGAGCCACTTAAGTCTGTCGTGGAAATAAAATCAACATTGAGTAAAGTTGTCCTTTTAATGTGGCAACTGAATGAATGGTAGTACCTTAAACTAGGAAAGGGCTGCCAACAGGGAGATCATGCTATGCATTATGTGGCACATTGGTCTTCTTTGAAAGACTTGTGTGCTCTTCTTAATCCCCTTTCATTCTATCCAGCCAAGACATTTTTGTATCCTCAGCAAGTCCAACTTCCCCCATTGCTTGCTCTTAATTCCAAATGATTTATGAACGTGTCGTTTTAAAAAAATCTTTGGGTAACCATATTCTTTCCATGGAGAGAATTCCTCTTTCATCAATACTCTCTTTTTGCTATGTTTTAATGCTATTCTGCTAAAAAAAAAAACCTCTGATCTTATCCCAGGAGGTTTTTATTATTATTATTATCATTATTATTATTATTATCATCATTATTATTATTATTATTATTATCATTATTATTATTATTATATACTTATTCATTAAACATGAAACTCAGCCAACTGAACATTCAAAAATGCATGGTGTTACTGCAGGAAGCTGCAATTTCTTGATGTATCTTATAAAATTCTTGGACATGGTACCAAGTGTCGCAATGACTATGGGTATCATTTTAAATTATTATTAATAATATTAATGGGTATCAATGAGTATTATTATTATATATTTTATTCATTAAACATGAAACTCAGCCAACTGAACATTCAAAAATGCATCACAAATACCATTGACTGGTGCTAATGGTTGATACAGTTTGCTGCCAGTGTCCTAGGTATCAACCAAGGACCTTCTTAAAATATGAGATGTTCCGAGTAGTGCAGTTTTTTGCAGTTCCGCTGGTGTTATTGCAGGAAGCTGCAATTTGTTGATGTATCTTGTAAAATTCTTGAACATGATGCCAAGTGCTTTGATGACAATGGGTATCACTGTTACATGCTTCATCCATAGTGGTGTAGTTTCAATGGCCAGGTCGCAATATTTCATTATTTTTTCTAGTTCTTTTTCTTCGACCCTGGCATCTCCAGGAACAGCAATATCAATAAACTGTATACTTCGCCCCTCTACAACCGTGATATCTGGCATGTTGTGCTCCAAATGACAATCTGTTTGCATTCGAAAGTCCCACAAGGTCTTCACCTACTCATTTTCAATAACTTTTTCCACTTTATGTTCCCATGACTTTCTGAATACAGGTAAATCATATTTTTTACATAATGACCAGTGGATTAATTTAGCAACTCGGTCATGTCTAGCTTTGTACTATTGTTGTTGTTGTTGTCGTCATCATCATCATCATCATCATCTTCATCATTATCGCCTTTTAAAAATCCAAATAAATAATGGATAAAGGATAATATCCATCCATGTGTTCGAAGAGCTTGTGTTTGACAAACTAAATAAAAATTTAAAAATAAAAATAGTTGCACACAGAAGACTCCCACTTGCAGGTCACATATTCTATATGGAGTATAATTGAATTCCCAACATGGCAATGAGATGGATCTCACCCGATGCCAATGACCAAGAGGAAAAAAGAAGGACTAGGGAAGGTATGATAGCAGTATTCTAGTATTTGAGGGGCTGCCCCAAAGACGAGGGGGACAATCTATTCTCCAAAGCACCTGAAAGGACAAGAACAAGGACAAGAAGCAACAGATGGAAACTAATCAAGGAGAGAAGCCACCTGGGAATAAGGAGAAATTTCCTGACAATGAAAACAATTAGTGGTTGCAATGGCATGCCTTCAGAGGTTTTTGGGTGCTCCATTCATGGAAGCTTTCAAGAAGAGATTGGACAGCTATTTGTCTGAAATACAATACAATAGCAGAGTTGGAAGGGACCTTGGAGGTCTTCTAGTCCAATCCGCTGCCTAGGCAGGAAGCCCTATACCATTCCAGACAAATGGCTATCCAACATCTTCTTAAAGACTTCCAATGTTGCAGCATTCACAACTTCTGTTCCACTGATTAATTGCTCTGTCAGGAAATGTCTCCTCAGTTCTAAGTTGCTTCTCTTCTTGATTAGTTTCTACCCATTACTTCTTGTCCTACACTCAGGTGCTTTGGAGAATAGCTTGGCGCCCTCTTCTTTGTGGTAATGCCTGAGATACTGGAACACTGCTATCATGTCTCCCCTAGTCCTTCTTTTCATTAAACTAGACATACCCAGTTCCTGCAACCGTTCTTCATATGTTTTAGCTTCCAGACCCCTAATTATCTTTGTTGCTCTTCTCTGCACTCTTTCTAGAGTCTCCACATCTTTTCTACATCGTGGCGACTAAAACTGAGTGCAGTATTCCAAGTGTGGCCTTACCAAGGCCTTATAACGTGGCATTAACACTTCACGTGATCTTGATTCTATCCCTTTATTTATGCAGCCTATAACTGTGTTGGCTTTTTTGGCAGCTGTTGCACACTGCTGGCTCCTATTTAAATGGTTGTCCACTAGGATTCCAAGATCCCTCTCACAGTTATTACTATTGAGCAAGGTACCACCTATACTGTACCTGTGCATTTTGTTTTGGTTGCCTAAATGTAGAACCTTACTCTTTTCACCATTGAATTTCATTTTATTAGATAGTGCCCAAGTTCAAGTTTGTCAAGATCCTTCTGTATGATGTATAAGGCCTCCTGCTTAAGAAAGGGGTTGGACTAGATAACTTCCAAGGACCCTTCCAACTCTGTTATTCTACGTTCTATAAAACACAGGGCAAAGAACATTCATCGTTGATTTTAAATATCACATGGGAAGATCCCAGCGTTCTTACCCAAAACCAAAAACACTGGAGATCCCTTGCTTCCCTTATATGCTCCACAGCACAGAAGGATCTAAAATGCTACCAAAAACAGTCATCATAAGAAGCTTATTGCAACTATAATTTCCTGGAATTTTGTTAGATGCCTTTAAAAAAGTCACTTTGGTTGTTTTCCAGCACCTGTTTCAGGAGCCAATGCAGATATTGTTCGGTATTTTTCCCAGAAAACGGTCATTTGAGTTCTGGATCAAATTATTTGTTACTTGGATTTCAGTTTGGAAATCCTCATGTCCACCTTGGCCCAAGATTGCACATATGCTTGCCTCTTCTTCCAGACCAGTTCTGCAGGGACATCTGCTGTTAAGTTGTTCCAGAAATCTTGCAGTGGAGATGAAAGACGGCAAGGGATCAGCGATACCCATCAAAATCAGTTTGTATAATGTGTTGTAAGGTTTTGTTAAAATGAGCTCATTGCTTATTTTAATTCCTTCAATCCTTGTCATGATCTACCCTGTGGGGTTTCTGAGTCGAAGGGCGGGGCAGAAATGCAGTCAATCAACACAAAACTAAGGAAAAAACAACAACAATAACAACAGAGGAAACGAATCGTCTGGCTGAATAAAATGTTCAATAAGTTACAGTAAAACAAATCAATTCTGAGCTCTGCAAAAGCAGTCACTCCTTGTGATTGCATAAAGGTCAGTGGCTTTGATCAAAGCGAAGCCATTCAATCTAGTCCCTAATCCAATCCTTTTTTTTTTTTTTTTTGGAAAAAAAAGGCATTTAAGCAGTGGGAGTAGAATGAGAAGAAAGAAAAAAAGCATTGATAACAGCTGGGATTTAAATTTAATTTCCCCCCCTTGCTCGTCTTTTGTTTGAAAGGATTCCCGTTATTGGCCACTTCCTTTTCCATCTCAAGAAGACGGGCCATTGACTAAACTGAAAAGGTGTAGGAGGGAAACTTTGAATTAATCTGCTGAGAAGGAAAGAAAGAATGTTTGATCAGCCGGTAAAAGAGGATAGAAACTTCTGATGTTGACAGCAGGCATCAGTGATTGGCATCTTTGATGCCTGGCTGGGGAATTGGTCTCCAGTCAGGCAAACATGCCTTGTATTGGTGGGTGGCAGTGTTCCTGATAGGGCCCCTGCAAAGATTAATTCTGGATGAGATGCAGGGTGAAGAGGCCAGTTGGGATTATACAAGGGCCAGTCATCATAAGACTTCTATCATCCACAAAGACAAATTAATCAAGGGGAATTGAATCTCACTTCTTAAAACATTTGGAGGAGGAGGAAAACTCTACCACTTCATAACTGCCTGAGCCTAACAATTTATATTAGGTTAACTATTCAGAGGGGGAGGGGGAGGGGGAGGAGAATTAGTAGTAGTAGTAGTAGTAGTAGTAGTAGTAGTAGTAGTAGTAGTAGTGGTAGTAAAAAAGATGTTGAGACTCTAGAAAGAGTGCAGAGAAGAACAACCAAGATGATGAGGGGACTGGAGGCTAAAACATATGAAGAATGATTGCAGGAACTGGGTATGTCTAGTTTAATGAAAAGAAGGACTAGGGGAGACATGATACCAGTGCTCCAATATCTCAGGGGCTGCCACAAAGAAGAGGGGGTCAAGCTATTCTCTAAACCACCAGAGGGCAGAACAAGAAGCAATGGGTGGAAACTAATCAAGGAGAGAAATAAGATGGAATTAAAGAGAAACTTCCTAACTGAGAAGACAATTAACCACTGGAACAGCTTGCCTTCAGAAATCATGTGCGCTTCATCATTGGGTTTTTTTAAAGAAGACTGGATAGCCACTTGTCTGAAATGCTATGTGGTCTCCTGCTTGATCAGGGGGCTGGACTAGAAGACCTCCAAGGTCCCTTCCAGCTCTATTCTATTCTTGACCCTTTTGAGCTTTGGAGAACGTGGCATAGTTCTTTTGCACACAGACTCTTCATTTTATTTATTTATTTCAATTCCTCCTTATTCTATCTTTTTTATATTCCCTCATCTTTTTCTGAGAGAGAGAGAGAGAGAGAGAGAATGAGGAGGGAGGGAGAGAGGGAGGGAGCCCAAATACATTTGCAGAAAGTTTACTTAAACAATAGTCTTATTACACTGCTTCTTTGTATATTTTCCTTCTTCTCTTTTTGGTAAAAGTAGGGGCTTTTTTGCCAATAAATTCTGTTACCATTAAAGAGGCTATTCATCATGCTTACTAATGTTATTAATCAAGATAACCACAGTACCCTTAAAATGAGATCATTCTGATAAATCATGTATGACATGAAAAGACTTTATTCCTTTTAAGTGCAATTTAGACGGTAATTTTTCCCTCTCATTTATGATTCATGGGAGAGGCATAGATAAAATTCCTGTGCGCATTTACACCTTACCTCCAGTAATAATTCAAAGTTACTTTTAGATGAAAATCCAGGGGGCTGATAAGCCAAACAGATTGCTGCCTCATAATTTTTTTGGCATTCAGGCATTTCCCCCAAAATGATGTTACATACATTAGGAAGATATTGATTTTATGCAATTAAGCTTAAATAAATGAGGCCTCTCTCTCTCTCTCTCTCTTTCTCTCTCTCTCTCTCTCTCCCCCTTTCTCTGTCTCTCTTTGTCTGTATGTGTCTCTCTGTCTCTCTGACTCTCTCTCTCTCTTTCTCTCTCTCTCTCTCTCTCTCTCTCTTAATTCTGTTGATCCAGCTACACCTAATTCTTGACTTTATAAAGTGGTGAAATAAAACAATGTTTATCATTCCTGTTGCGATTTATGGGTAATCCTTGATATATAACCACAATTGGGTCCAGAAATACTGTTGTTAAGGAAGTTGTTAAACAAATCACATCTGACCTTGTCACCTTTTTTGGCACAGTTGTTAAGTGAATAATGTTGTTAAGCAAATTTGGTTTTCCCCCTTGACTTTACTTGTTGCAAGTCAATCTAGAAGATCACAAATGGAGAAATGGGAAATACATGAGGATAGCAGAGTGCTTGAATGTGACTATGGGGATGCTGCTACAGTTGTAAGTTTGTGGAGCACTTTTTAGCCATTGGACCTTCAAAAGATCCCTAAACAAAGCAGTGGTGGCGTAGTGGTTAAAATGTGGTATTGCAGGCTGACTCTGTCCACTGCCAGCAGTTCGATCCTGACCTGTTGAAGGTTGACTCAGCCTTCCATCCTTGCAAGGTCAATAAAATGAAGACCCAACTTGTTGGGTGCAAGAGGCTGACTCTGTAAACCACTCAGAGATAGCTGTAAAGCACTGCAAAGTGGTATATAAGCCTATTGCTACTGCCTCGGCCTTCCGTCCTTCTGAAGTTGGTAAAACGAGGACCCAGATTGTTGGGGGAAAGACGCTGACTCTGTAAACCGCTTAGAAAGGACTGTGAAGCACTGTGCAGTGGCATTTAAGTCTAAGCACTATTGCTAAACAAATAGTTGTAAGTTGAGAACTACTTGTAATATTAAGAGTAAATATATGGATTGTAGCTCAAGGCACATTTGGAAACTCTAACTGGCTTCATCAAAGTTATGAGCCACGGTGGCTCAGTGGTTAGAGTGAAGTACTGCAGGCTGCTTCTGCAGACTGCCAGCTGCCTGCAATTTGGCAGTTCTATTCCCATCTGCTCAAGGTCGGTGAAAGGAGGACCAAGATGGTTGGGGACCATAGGCTGACTCTGTAAACTGCCTAGAGAGGGCTAGAAAGCATGGTGAAGTGGTATATAAGGGATATTGCTATAGCTATAGTCTGGATCAGAAGGCAGTAGCTATTTTTTTAAAAAATATCCCTTTTCATCCCTCTGGATGGTCTGTGTCTTTCTCAATCTTGGATCCTCTCCCAGAGGTCTGGGAGTTTGAGAATTTTGTGCAGAATCTTACCTGATCCTATTACTGAACTCTTCTGGACAGAGTTCTGATGTCGTTCCTGAAATCCATTGGAGCTCCTCTCCCAGTTTAGGAGTCTTAGCCTCAAGTGCTCCTACTACCACTTTCTGGCCTTGACTTTCCACATCCTCTCTGATTCCTTCTTCAGATCCTGCTCCTCTTCCAGCTTCTTCTTCTCCTTTTTTTCCTGATGTTGCTGTCACATGGCACTGTTGTGGCCCACTAGCGGCCAGCGGAGCTGGTGGCAGACTCAGACAGTGAGGAGGTTGGGGAGGAACATGGGCCAGTTCAGGAGTCTGAGGAAGGCTCTGATGGGTCTGCATCAGAGGCAGAGTAGGGGCCAGGGCCATCCGACAGTTATCAGCTGCCTTTGCAGATCAGTGGGGCAGAAGAACAGCTGGAGCCTGTTCCCAGTGTGCACATACGCAGAGTTGCCAGACGAAGGGAACAGCTAAGGAACAAGGGCCGACTCGGGAGTAAAGACACAGGTGGATGGTGAATGGCCCCTCCCATAGGGAAAAAAGAGGAGCGAAAGAGGAGTGTAGTTTGCGGGAGACAATTAGTTCAATTAATTAGTGTGAAGATTTGTTTGTGACTCTCAGAGACTCCTTGCTAAGTATTTTCTTGTACAGCATTGCATTTGGAAGATATCGTCCTGGTATTTCTCCAAGCCTGATAAGGTCTGTGTTTGCAATTTATCCTTGAAAGACTGTTTGCCGAGACTTTGCTGGATATGAATGCTAGGAATTCACACTAGCCAAATTAAAAAGGGGTTTTTTTCGGGACAAGGAGTCTGTTTCGTGATTTGGTGAAACCTGAGTCAGAACAGGTACCACTTCATCTTTCACCACTGTTGTCTTCCGGTCCTTGTCTATTACCATGATGTCTGGTTGATTAAATAGCACCTGCTTGTCAGTCTGGATCTGGAAATCTCACACTGATCTTAATTTTCTGCACCGTTCGTGTTTCCTGTATCAATTCACTCCTTTTTATTATTAAGAGACGAGGTGGCGCAGTGGTTAAATTCAGCACTGCAGGCTACTTCAGCTGACTGCAGTTCAGCAGTTTGGCTGTTCAAATCTCACCGGCTCAGGGTTGACTCAGCCTTCCATCCTTCCGAGGTGGGTAAAATGAGGACCCGGATTGTTGTTGGGGGCAATATGTTGGGGGTAAACTGCTTAGAGAGGACTGAAAGCCCTATGAAGCGGTATATAAGTCTAACTGCTATTGCTATTGCTATTGAATGTTTCGGAGACTTAAAAAAAAAGAAAGAAAGAAAGGCCCGTCCTCATAAAATACTGCCTGCAGGGTTTATTTTTGTTTGCTTGCTTTTCTTTGTATTGGCAACACATATTAAATGACATTAAAAACAACACAATTGTTGGTGAGGGGCGCACACTCTTGATTGCGAGTAAGACAATAGCACTATTCACTAAGCCAAAGAATGTCTTAGTGTCGTACATCTAGGTTGTTGCTTTTTTAAAATCTTGAAATAAATCACTTAGAAATGTTTTTGCAACCATCAAAGTTTCCCAAGTGAAAAAAATAAATAAATAATACCGTTTCATCTAGAATTGAGCATTATTTAAGACTTGGTTTTTAATCTTCTTTAAAGAGTGGTGCAAAGAGTGTGGTGTTTTTTTTCCATTGCCGTGGGATAGACATGTGTTTAATAAATAAAGATGTATTAATTAATCAGAATAAAGTTGGAAGGACCTGGGAGATTTTCTAGTCCAGCCCGCTGTTCAAGCAGGAGGCCTTATACCATTTCAGACAAATGGCGGTCCAGTCTTTTCTTAAAAACCTCCAGTAACGAGACACCCACAACTTTTGAAGGCAACTTCTATTCCACTGGTTAATTGTCCTCATTGTTAGGAAGTTTCTCCTTAATTCCAACTTACTTCTCTCCTTGATTAGTTTCCATCCATTGTTTCTTCTCTTGCCTTCTGGTGGCTTGGAAAATAAATTGACCCCCTCTTCTTTGTGGCAGCTCCTCAAATACTGGAAGACTGCTATCATGTCACCCCTAGACCTTCTTTTCTCCAGACTGGCGATCTCTTCTTCTATGAGAGAGTGAAGAAGATTCAAGAACCTACTTGACCTCCAAGCCTCATATTTAGGAGACAAATTAGAATTCTTTATTGGCCAAGTGTGATTAGACACATA
Source organism: Thamnophis elegans (assembly GCF_009769535.1). NCBI lineage: Eukaryota > Metazoa > Chordata > Lepidosauria > Squamata > Natricidae > Thamnophis > Thamnophis elegans. The sequence goes on along the minus strand of NC_045555.1, from coordinate 22,831,188 downwards.
AGGGATTTGTCTCTGGTGCATAAGCTCTCAGTGTATAGATACAAAAATAGTGATAGATCATGATCATAGTCATTGTAAAAATACATTCATCATAACACAATAGATGCAATACTCAGTGATAGTCATAGATACTATAATTTCTGGCAATATCTTAAAATTAACTAATTTTATTGGGGCAATTGCTTACAAAACCGATGACTCAGTAAAACTGGTTAGCCTAGAACCTGCCATAGGTAGCACACACAGCCATTTCTGAGGGCATGCAAAGCGTTGCCCGCTCAACTACAGTGTGTGTGGTTTTTCAGAGGCTTCAGGGAAGAATAGATTGTCTTTTAAGAATTTGGACTTTGTTAAATTGATAATAGAATAGGTAGTGTTCTGTTTTCTACATAAGTTGAGGGAAAGGAGGGAAGGAGGAAAGAAGGAAGGGAAAGAAAGAAGGAAGGAGTTGTGTAGCTAAGAGGGAGGGAAGAAGGGAGGAAGAAAGGAAAGAAAGAAAAAATAAGGGAAGGAAGGAAGGGAATTTTGTAGGTAAAAGGGAGAGAGGGAGGAAGGAAGGAGTTGTGTAGATAAGAGGAAGGAAGGGAGGGAGGAAGGAAGGAGACATATATCTCATCCATTTATCTTTTTCAGACTCTATTGCACTAAGTCCAGAAAGAACTATGACATCATAATTCGTTATCCTCTCAGACCCTGCATAAATTCATTCTTTCTTTCGAGGAGACAGATGTGAACAGCTGTCTGTGGACTTCTCCATAAAATTGCAGAGTTCCCACACTATGAATCACAAGGTAGAAGAGACTCCAGTCTCCAGCATGTATGGCTTATCATGTCTGGTCTGCTCTATTAATCTTTTTTAACATGCTGCATGATTTTATTGTTAGTTGTTAACGGTTTTTTTTTTATAAGCCCCTTGTATGAAAGTAGAAGGCAGATGAGAAATGTTATACCGTGTTTTCCTGAAAATAAGACCTGGTCTTATATTATTTTTTGCTCCAAAAGATGCGTTAGGACTTATTTTCTGGTTAGGTCTTATGGGGGGTAACGGCACTAATTGTGCTCATCTGGCTGATGATCTTAACTAGGGCTTATTTTGGGGGTATATTCTGAGCATCCTGAAAAATCATGCTAGTGTTTATTTTCCAGTTGGGTCTTATTTTCAGGGAAACAGGGTAAGTAAAAGAAACAACACTTAAATGGGATCCGATTTCATTCACTAGGGTAGAGGCACTAGCCAACTGAGCAAGAGAATAATGTAGATCATAGAAAGAAAATTGTTTATAGAAAAACAGAGTTGGAGGGGACCTTGGAGGTCTTCTAGTCTAACCCCCTGCTTAGGCAGGAAACCCTACACCACTTCAGACAAATGGTTGTCCAATTTCTTCTTAAAAACGTCCAGTGTTGGAGCATTCACAACTTCTGGAGGCAAGTTGTTCCACTGATTAATTGTTCTAACTGTCAGGAAATTTCTCCTCAGTTCTAAGTTGCTTCTCTCCTTGATTAGTTTCCACCCATTGCTTCTTGTCCTGCCCTCAGGTGCTTTGAAGAATAGCTTGACTCCTTCTTCTTTGGGGCAGCCCCTGGGATATCAGAACACTGCTATCATGTCTCCCCTAGTCCTTTTTTAAAATTAAACTAGACATACCCAGTTCCAGTAACCATTCTTCATATGTTTTAGCCTCCAGTCCCCTAATCATCTTGGTTGCTCCTCTGCACTCTTTCTAGAGTCTCCACATCTTTTTTACATTGTGGTAGCCAGGGGTCCTCAACCATGCCAGCAACTGGGCTACATTCACCTCAGTTTGGTAAATACTTTTTCTAAATGCCTAGGTTTAGATGCCTAGGCTCAAGGAGGAGTGCCTAGTGTAATCATTATACAAAGAATGCTGTTTTACTTACTACCATGGCTCCATGTAGCAATTTACCTTGGGTTAAGGGCAGAGAACCAGGGAAGTTAAGCAATAAACTGCCTGTGGTGCAGAGAGCTTGTGACCCGACAAAAGTGCGAACGTCATAAGCGCGCTGACAAAACCGTGGCGCTAAAACCGCGATGTCAAAAGCGCGCCGACAACAGCGCGATTTAAGTTAAGGTAAGGTTTAGGGTTAGGTTTAGGGTTAGGTTTAGGGTTAGGTTTAGGGTTAGGTTTAGGGTTAGGTTTAGGGTTAGGTTTAGGGTTAGGTTTAGGGTTAGGTTTAGGGTTAGGTTTAGGGTTAGGTTACAGCGCGCTTCTGTCGGCGCGCTTTTGTCGGCGCGCTTTAGGGCTAATTCGTTGCTCATTCGTCGCGCGGTTTTGTCACCGCGGTTTAGTCACCGCGGTTTAGTCAAGCGCGCTTTTGTTGTTCGCGCATTTGTGGTGGAACCCACAACCCACAACCTTCTGTTGTGTAGCCAAGCCTCCAACTTTTTTAAAATTAACCTGACTGCAATCATCATTTGCCTTCACTTCAATTCTATGGGTTAAAAGTCTGAAAAGTTTTATCAGTTACGTTGTATTAGCAATAAAAGAGGAAATATCTTTTTGTCTCTTGCAGCCTTGGTTTCTAATAATGCAATGAAGTGAATTAAGCCAACTCCCCTCTGCAGCTCCTTGCTGTTGTTGTTGTTGTTGTTGTTGTTGTTGTTGCTGCAAAGATGGGTCCACTATCTTTTATAGGCATTGCTTTCTGGATCTGGTTTGGTTTGGTTTGGTTTAGATTAGTTTAGTTTAGTGTTATTGCGCCTCATACAACGAAACTAAATGCCATCTTCAGTGTACATTATAACTATAAAAATAAAAACACAAACACACATCCTTCACATGTTATATAATTGAATTGAAAACCTGATATTGCATTAATATTGCACTATACAGTAGAATGCAATATAGTTACTGCTGTGGGATAGAAGCTGATTTTCAGCCTATTTGTTTTTATTATCCTGTACCGTCTGCCAGATGGTAATAATTCAAAAGAAGGGTGCCCAGGATGAGATGGAGCTTTAAGAACATTTTGAACTTTCTTAAGGCAGCGGGAGCTATAAAGCTCTTCCAAAGAGGGGGGAGAGGCAACCAATGATCCTCTGGGCAATGAAGTTAACCCTCTGGAGTGGTGTCCTATCTGCCACTGTGCAATTGGCAAATCATACACAGATGCAGTAAGTTGAAATGCTCTCCATGGTGCAGCAGTAGAAGGTCACCAGGAGTTTTTCATTCAGTTGTTGTTTCCTGAGAAGTCTCGGGTAGTATAATCTCTGCTGGGCCCTTTTGACCAGGGCTACAATGTGAGTTGCCCCAGGTCAGGTAATATTTTATGACAACACCCAGAAACTTAAAACTGGCCACTTGTTCCACTCGGTCGCCATTGATAAGCAAGGGCTGGATGTCTGATCTATTCCTTCTATCAACTGCTGGTTGGTGGAGAAGGACATTAATTCAGACAAGACCTTGCTATTATTATTATTATTATTGTACAATTGTATCACAGCGGCCAGTTGTTTCGCCGGATTTGGCATTGGTTACTAGTCGGGCCCCACCCAGGGGCCTAGGACGTCGTAACATATTTTCGTAATATGCGTGCAGATCCAAGCAGTGCGGCTTTTTGCATTTGACTGATGGTGATTTTGTCAATTTTTAACTGTTTTAAATGTAATTCCAGTGCTTTTGGAATAGCACCCAGTGTGCCAATTACCACTGGAATTACCACTGCTGGTTTGTGCCATAGTCGTTGAATTTCGATTTTTAAGTCCTGGTATCTTGCGATTTTTTCATGTTCCTTCTCGGCGACCCTGCTATCACCTGGTATTGCGATGTCTATGATTGTGACCTTATTTTTCTCAACCAGTGTGATGTCTGGTGTATTATGCGCCAGTATTTTGTCGGTTTGTATACGGAAATCCCACAAGATCTTGACCATCTGATTTTCCGTGACTTTTTCAGGCTGATGTTCCCACCAGTTTGTTGCTGTTTTAATATTATAATTTTTGCACAAATTCCAATGGATCATTTGTGCTACTGAATTGTGCCGCAATTTATAATCAGTCTGCGCGATTTTTTTACAGCAGCTGAGAATGTGATCAACAGTTTCGTCAGCTTCTTTGCAAAGTCTGCATTTGGCATCATCAGAGGATTTTTCGATTTTGGCCTTAATGGCATTTGTGCGGATAGCTTGTTCTTGCGCAGCCAGGATTAGTGACTCTGTTTCTTTCTTTAATGTACCTGTTTTTAACCATAACCAAGTTTGTTCCCTGTCCACTTCTTCTTTTATTTTTTCCAGAAATTGACCATGCAGTGCTTTGTTCTGCCAACTCTCCATTCTTGATTTTATCACATCTTTTCTGTATTCTTGTTTTGTCTGTTGGGCCTTCAGTAGATTTTTGTTCTTTACTTCGATTAATAGATGTTCTTGACTTTCTTTTAAATAATCAGCCAGTGCATGTTTTTCTTCTTCAACTGTTTGCTTCACTTGTAATAATCCTCTGCCACCTGATTTTCGGGGCAGATATAGTCTATCAGTATCACCACGTGGATGTAAACTGTAGTGCATTGTCATTAGTTTCCTGGTTTTTCGGTCCAAAAGGTCCAAATCAGTTTGTGTCCAGTTAACTATGCCAGCTGTGTATCTTATAACTGGTATTGCCCAGGTATTTATGGCCTTGATTGTATTTCCACCATTCAATTTAGATTTCAAAATTTTCCTAACTCTGTTGGTGTACTCTCGTCTGACAATAGTTTTTACTTCTCCATGCTTGATGTTATCCAACTGCAGAATGCCTAAGTATTTGTAGGCTTCATTTTCTTTGCATTTAATTAGTTGGCCATTGGGCATTTCAATTCCCTCAGATGCAGTGATTTTGCCCCTTTTTATGGATACAGTGGCGCATTTTTCCATGCCAAACTGCATTGAAATATCGGTGCTGAATACTCGGACTGTATTTGTCAATGATTGGATTTCTATTTCTGACTTTCCATAGAGTTTCAAATCATCCATATAGTAAATGCGAAATTTTTTCAGCTTTTTTGGCTGTTTGGTAGCCTAATTTCATTTTTTTTAAGATTACTGATAGTGGGATCATTGCGATGATGAAGAGAAGAGGTGAAAGTGAATCACCCTGGAAAATTCCTCGCTTGATATTAACCATTCCGTAGCTCTCATTCCCTACTGCCAACTCAGTTCTCCATTGTTTCATTGCCTTTTCAGTAAAGGATGTAATATTTTTGCTAATGCCAGTTGTTTCTAAGCATTTTATGATCCAACTATGTGGCAGTGAGTCAAATGCCTTTTTGTAATCAATCCAGACCATATTCAAGTTCGTTTTTCTGTTCTTACAATTTTCTAATATCATTTTATCAATTAGAAGCTGATCTTTTGTGCCCCTGCTCCTTCTTTTGTTGCCTTTTTGCTCTACTGGCAAGATGTTGTTTGTTTCCAAATAATCCATCATGTTATCTGCAATAATGCCTGTGAGTAATTTATTATTATTATTATTGTACAATTGTATCACAGCGGCCAGTTGTTTCGCCGGATTTGGCACTGGTTACTAGTCGGGCCCCACCCAGGGGCCTAGGACGTCATAACGTATTTTCGTAATATGCGTGCAGATCCAAGCAGTGCGGCTTTTTGCATTTGACTGATGGTGATTTTGTCAATTTTTAACTGTTTTAAATGTAATTCCAGTGCTTTTGGAATAGCACCCAGTGTGCCAATTACCACTGGAATTACCACTGCTGGTTTGTGCCATAGTCGTTGAATTTCGATTTTTAAGTCCTGGTATCTTGCGATTTTTTCATGTTCCTTCTCGGCGACCCTGCTATCATCTGGTATTGCGATGTCTATGATTGTGACCTTATTTTTCTCAACCAGTGTGATGTCTGGTGTATTATGCGCCAGTATTTTGTCGGTTTGTATACGGAAATCCCACAAGATCTTGACCATCTGATTTTCTGTGACTTTTTCAGGCTGATGTTCCCACCAATTTGTTGCTGTTTTAATATTATAATTTTTGCACAAATTCCAATGGATCATTTGTGCTACTGAATTGTGCCGCAATTTATAATCAGTCTGCGTGATTTTTTTACAGCAGCTGAGTATGTGATCAACAGTTTCATCAGCTATTATTATTATTATTATTATTATTATTATTATTATTATTATTATTATTATACAATTGTATCACAGCGGCCAGTTGTTTCGCCGGATTTGGCATTGGTTACTAGTCGGGCCCCACCCAGGGGCCTAGGACGTCGTAACGTATTTTCGTAATATGCGTGCAGATCCAAGCAGTGCGGCTTTTTGCATTTGACTGATGGTGATTTTGTCAATTTTTAACTGTTTTAAATGTAATTCCAGTGCTTTTGGAATAGCACCCAGTGTGCCAATTACCACTGGAATTACCACTGCTGGTTTGTGCCATAGTCGTTGAATTTCGATTTTTAAGTCCTGGTATCTTGCGATTTTTTCATGTTCCTTCTCGGCGACCCTGCTATCACCTGGTATTGCGATGTCTATGATTGTGACCTTATTTTTCTCAACCAGTGTGATGTCTGGTGTATTATGCGCCAGTATTTTGTCGGTTTGTATACGGAAATCCCACAAGATCTTGACCATCTGATTTTCTGTGACTTTTTCAGGCTGATGTTCCCACCAGTTTGTTGCTGTTTTAACATTATAATTTTTGCACAAATTCCAATGGATCATTTGTGCTACTGAATTGTGCCGCAATTTATAATCAGTCTGCGTGATTTTTTTACAGCAGCTGAGTATGTGATCAACAGTTTCATCAGCTTCTTTGCAAAGTCTGCATTTGGCATCATCAGAGGATTTTTCGATTTTGGCCTTAATGGCATTTGTGCGGATAGCTTGTTCTTGCGCAGCCAGGATTAGTGACTCTGTTTCTTTCTTTAATGTACCTGTTTTTAACCATAACCAAGTTTGTTCACTGTCCACTTTATCTTTTATTTTTTCCAGAAATTGACCATGCAGTGCTTTGTTCTGCCAACTCTCCATTCTTGATTTTGTCACATCTTTTCTGTATTCTTGTTTTGTCTGTTGGGCCTTCAGTAGATTTTTGTTCTTTACTTCGATTAATAGATGTTCTTGACTTTCTTATTATTATTTATTAATATTATTTATATTAATATTATTTATATTAATATTATTATTATTATTATTATTATTATTATTATTATTATTATTATTATTATTATTATTATTACATGCAGTTCTAATAAATCTGCTTTGTGGTTGAATGACAACCGGTCAGTGCAAACAAGCGAAGCCCCCTCCATGGGATGCAGGCAGCATGCGAATCCACACTCCCCTCCAGTCCGCAGAAAAATCTCTTTCCATGGAATCAGTCCCTGCTCCCCAAAAGGTTGGGGGCTGCTGCTGTAGATGCCGTAGTATTGTTGTTGATGGTAACTAAGTGGGGTAGTTCTGTAATCACAGAGTTAAATAATTGGATTTTTGCATCTGTAACCCTCCTCATTCCTTCAGGGATCGTTAGAACCATGAACATAAAGACTTAGACTTGGACTAACATTATTGTCACTTTGAATATACACTAATAAGCATACATTCAATTGAAATTTCATTGCATGCAGCCTCAAAGGGTCACCATCTCCAATACACACTGCATAAACATGACAAAATAAACAAATAAACAAACAAATAAATAAATAAATAAATAAATAATGCATATACCCACATATATTATATGACACGTAGAAACAATGCAGTCTAGTTTGGATGTATACATGTACATGGCAAGAGAAACGAATCTTGTGAGCTTACCAGACAGATGGCATAAAGGAACAAAACTGTTACAGAATCGGGTAGTCCTGCTATAGATACTTCGAAGCCTCCTCCCTGAGGAGAGCAACAGAAACGGACCATGAAGTGGATGTGTGGGGTCTCTAACAGTACTTTGAGCTCTAAGCACATAGCCCTTATAAGCGGTATCCTGAATAACAGGGAGCGAGCTTCCTATAATCTTCTCCGCTGTCCTCACCACTCTCTGTATGGACTTTCTATCTGAGGCACTGCAGCCACCAAACCAAAAAGGAATGCAGTTTGTTAAATTTCCCTTTAATATTTCATGTTAGTGGTGAATAGTGAATTAATGTTACAACTATCCAAACATCATTCCTCTAGAAGCAGGCAGAGCTGGGGACAGAGTCAATCGAGGAATCAGCCTACCATCATTACGTTCCCACAAATGGCCTAAATCCAACTTCTCTTGAATTCCCTTGATTCTTCTCTGGCACCAATTTAGTGCAGTTAGTTGACTAGATTCATAGAATAACAGAGTTGCTAAGAGACCTTGGAGGCTTTCTAATCCATTTTCCTGATCTAGCAGGATCAACCTAAACCATCTCAGAAAATGACTCTCCAGTCTCTTTTTGAAAGCCTCCAGTAATGGAACACCCACAAGTTCTGAAGGCAAAGCGGTCCATTGGTTGATTGCTCTCACCATTAGGAAATTTCTCCTTAGTTCTAGGTTGCTTCTTTAGTTAGTTTCCATCCATTGTTTCTTGTCTTGCCTTTGGGTGTTTTGGAAAATAGTTTGACCCTTCGTCTTTGTAGGAGCTGCTCAAATACTGAAACACTGGAACTATCAGGTCTTCCTTAGTCCTTCTTTTCATAGACTAGACATACCCAATTCCTGCAAACGTTCTCCCCATGTTTTAGCCTCTAGCTCCTTAATCATCTTTGTTGTTCTTCTCTGTATTCTTTCCAGGGTCTCAACATCTTTTCTATATCATGGTGACCAGAAGTGGATGCTGTATTCCAAGTGTGGCCTTACTAAATTTTTGTGCATAGGTATGAGCAATAAATCAGTTCAACTGGAACTTCAGGTGTGGTCCCGAATCTTCATGCCTAATAGTTCGATATTTTGAAGCATGTTCTCAACCAGATTGTTTCTCCATTCTAATGCAGTGCATGTACATTTCCCGAAAGTCCTTGGTTTATCCTATCCTTGAAGGCTTGTACAGAAGTCTACTTGACATGAACAGCCCTCGGGCTCCATCATGCTCATTTTTGGTCCTCATTTTGTTAAACCAAATGTGGTATTTATACTCGAATAAGGGAAAGATAGGGACACGGTGGTTCAGTAGCTAAGAGGCTGAGCTTGTCGATCAGAAAGGTTGGCAGTTCGGCGGTTTGAATCCCTAGTGCTGTGTAACTGAGTGAGCTCCAATTACTTGTCCCAGCTTCTGCTAACCTAGCAGTTCGAAAGCATGTAAAAATGCAAGTAGAAAAATAGGGACCACCTTTGGTAGGAAGGTAACAGTGTTCCATGCACCTTCGGTGTTGAGTCATGCCGGCAACATGATCACGGAGACGTCTTCAGACAGCGCTGCCTCTTTGGCTTTGAAACGGAGATGAGCATAGCCCCCTAGAGTCAGGAATGACTAGCACATATGTGTGAGGGGAACCTTTATCTTTTACCTTTTAGGGGAAAGATATTTATTAGTTCTAACTCAGCTTGAAGATTCTTGCTGTCTTTCAGCCTGAAACAGTTTTTTTCTCCATCAAATTGTTTGCAATTTATCAAAATCAGCCATTGCCAGCTTAAATGAGTAGCCATTCCTGTCTCTTTTTAGAATATATTTTGGGACCCGTTTAGCTAGTGTCAGCATATTGTTACAGCCTAGTCTGTTTAAGGGATATCTTGGCAGTACTTGCGGTGATGAAATTTCACCCCCATCTCAAAAAAATAAAGAATCCTTAATGAAACACTTATTTGTTCTTCAGTGCCATGGTCACTAAATGTCTGATGTTTTCTTTTTTCCCTCTCCCGAAAACAAGTTCCATTTTCTGTAGGGTTAGTAGGTCTTCTCATTAAGCCCGTGAAGATTAGACCACTCCTGATAATGTCATCCAGCTGGTATTTCTCCCTAATTAAAATGTCTCTCTATGACTAATTTATGCTACAGGTTTATCAACAGTGAGGGCCTCCCAGGGTATCCTATGGCATTGCAACGTTTCAAATTAAAAATAAACTCTTTGGACTGTTCGCAAGCAAAGTTTACCAAAAAAATAATATGGGCAAAGATGACGTGCCACCTGTTGGACTCTTCAACAAACAACAGCTACTTGTCATAAATCACTGCACGGCCCTGACCTTCCTCCTTCTCTTGAAACCAAGTTTGCAGTAGGTTGGCAGAAAGGAAGATCTATGTCCCTCTTCTAAAAAAAGCAGATGTCCTTCTTCCTTGAAGCTGATAAATTAAATTGTCAACCATACAATATTTATCTCAGAGCTTTTCGCTTGGGGAGAGTTGTGTTAGTTCACTGCAACGAAAACAGCCCCTGAATCGGGTGACACTTGAAGCACCCGAAAAATTTATGGTGGCCTGAGCTTTGCTGGATTAAAGCTCATTTTGTTAGATTCAAGGAACCTGATCTTCGGTTGAGAGAGATAAATTGACCAATAAACTTGGAAAACAGGGGGATCAAAGGACCATGAGATGCAATGGTTAGAAGAGGATTTTCATGTGTTGTGCTGAAACAAATGTATAAGATCACAATATAGTTTACAAGTTTGGGTGGGGGAAACACAGCCTTCTTCAGGATGCTAATTTGATGCCTCATATAAATTGTTCAATGATTTGTCTGTGGAGATTCTCCAGCATCCAGGTCATGGTTATCCCAAAGGTGCTTTTTTCAAGGCAACTGGACTTTCTTGTTTTTTTCTTTTCTTTGGAGATGTTTTGCTTCTCATCCAAGAAGCTTCTTCAGCTCTGATGATGTAGACTAGGGGTGTCAGACTCAATTTCATTGAGGGCTGCATTAGGGTTGTATTTGACCTCAGGGGGTGGAGTGGGCATGATCAGTATGACGTCACTCGTGTTGGGGACGCCTGTGATGAGCACTCGGCTAGAGAGAAAATTGGCTCCCGAGCTCCCTTCCCAGCCGCGACAGCCTCCTGCAACCCTCTGCCAGCAAAAATGGAGCAATTTTAGCTGGCAGCTGCACTGTGGGCCAGTCCTTCGCTGTTTACAGGGCAGCCCGTGGGCCAGATTTAAGCACCCTGTGGGCTGGAACTGCCCCTGGGCCTTGAGTTTGACACCCCTGATGTAGATTATGTGCAGTCTACAACACAGTCCTTCCAGCAGTTCCAAGAAGGCTCCACAACCATGTGACCTTGATGACACAAATAAAAGGACGCCAATGATCAGCTGTCTGCAAGGAGTATAAATCCTTCCATTCCCCACTGTCCAGTCAGAGCTGAAGAAGCTTCTTGAGAAGTGAAATGTCTTCAAAAGAAAAACAAGAAAGTCCAGTTGCCTCTTGAAAAAGCACCTTTGGGACATGCTGAGAAAGATGCCTTCGACTGGAAGGTATTCAAGTTAACTCCTTTTAGAATTGACTTTTTCCTGGTTGCCAGCACCTGGCTGACCTAAAAAGCTAAGAGCTCGGCCTGCTTGTACCAGATGGACACTACTAGGAAATCTTACAGCTATAGGCCAGATAAGAAAGAAATACCTTCTGTATTGTTGCTAAAAAAACGATTGTGACCTTGGAGTCACAAAAGGTCCAGGCCGAAGACATCTTACAGATAAAGGAGAATCTTTGTAGTTGAAATTAGAGGTTCTTGGTGCTCTCTGGGTTTGATGGTTTTCTTGCAGACATTTCATTGCCCAAACTAGGTAACATTATCAGTGCTAGAAGAGAGGAGGGTTTGCAGAGAGGAGGAGGCCTGGGGGGACCTAAGTGCTCTCTGGGCTTGATGGTTTTCTTGCAGACGTTTTATTGCCCAAACTAGGTAGCATCATCAGTGCTAGAAGAGAGGAGGAGGAAGAGGAGGAGGAGGACTGTGGGGTCCTAAGTGCTCTCTGGGCTTGATGGTTTTCTTGCAGACGTTTCATTGCCCAAACTAAGTAACATCATCAGTGTAGGAAGGGAGTGGAATTTGCTCTAATTTATATTCTAGTGGCTTGCCCTCTCAATGTTGGTAGTAATGGACTTGATGGTTTCTTCATTGGGCTGTTGTTTATGGTTAGCTTCTGTGTCTGAGTTGGTAGTTTTTTTTGTTTTGGAGTGGTCTTGGAATTTCTTTGGTTGGGCTGTTTCCTGTTGTCTTGTTTGACAATTCCTTGATGTTTACCAAATTTTTCAGAGTATAAGAAGCACCTTCCCCCCCCCAAAAAAAGAGGGTGAAAATCTGGGTGCATCTTATACACTGAATACAGCATTTTTGGCCTCCCAAAACCCCTCCCCCTTTGCAAAAATGGACATGCAGAGGGTTTTGGAGGCCTGCAAAGTGTTCCTGGGAGCTGGGGAGGGCAAAACCAAGCAAAAAACAGGCTCATTTTTCACAAAAACGGGGGTGTTTTTTGCCCTCCCAAGCTCTCAGGAGCACTCTGCAGGCCTTCCAAACTCTCTGCACACCCTGTTTTTTGCAAAAAAAACCAAAAACCCCAACAGCCTGTTTTTGCAAAAAAGGACCAGTTTTTTGCTCGTTTTTGCACTCCCCATCTCCCAGGAGCACTCTACAGGCCTTCCCAATCCTCTGCATGCCCCATTTTTCACAAAAAAACGGGGCATGCAGAGGGTTTGGGAGGCCTGAAGTGCTCCTGGAGGCCGGGGAGGGCAAAATTCTTTTTAAAAATATTACCTCTTCAAAATCTTGGTGCATCTTATGCTCCGGTGCGTCTTATAGTCCGAAAAATATGGTACTTCTTGATTGTTAGTCTGATGTTAATCTTGGGGTTAATCGATGCATCTTCACCTTCAACTTGCAACACTCTAGTTAAATTGTCTCCCCTCCCAAAGACTCCATGTCGAGACGGTTAAGATTAAGTGGAAAAGGCAACCTTGAAGGAATCTCAATGCCAAGAGACATTAGGCTTTAAAGATTTAAACCAACACTCAGAAATGAATAGGGAACACAGCGCAGACCTGGAGCAGAGGTATTATGTGGTCAAGTTGACATCTTCTAACCAGCATCTGAGCTATGGCATTCTGGGCTGGTTGAAGCTTCTGAGTGGTCTTGAAAGACTTCCTCTAGAGTGTCAAGCATTACAGTAATACTGATGTGTATTGACAAGGATACATAAGGTCCTGTTGTTCCAATAGATACCCAACTGATGTCTCAATCAGAGCTGATCAAGCTGATAGCCCTGACCATCTCTTCCATCTAGGAGCAGCCATGCAGTCTGGGAGAAATCCAAGTCCCAACACTTCCATAGGCAGCTCCACACGATCAGGAGACAATCCTGGAAGTACAGCCACATAATAGAATAACAGAGTTGGAAGGGACTTTGGAGGTCATCTAGTCCAACCCCATGCCCAAGCAGGAGGACCTACACCATTTCTGACCAATGGCAGTCCAGTCTTTCTTGAAAGCCTCCAGTGATGAAGCTCCCACAACTTCTGAAGGCAACTTCTGTTCCATTGGTTGATGGTTCCCACTGTCAGAAAGTTCCTCCTTATTTTCAGGTTGAATCTCTCCTTGGTCAGTTCACTAGTCTAGCCATGCCCAGTTCCTACAGCCATTCATTGCATGTTTAATGAATGATACCTATGATCAAATGCTCAGTGAATGATATCAGAGGTGGTATTCAGCAGGTTCTGAACAGTTCTGGAGAACCGGTAGCAGAAATTTTGAGTAGTTTGGAGAACCGGCAAATACCACCTCTGACTGGCCCCGCCCCCATCTATTCTCCGCCTTCCAAGTTCCAGCTGATCGGGAGGGAATGGGGATTTTACAGTAATCTTCCTCTGCCACGCCCACCAAGTCATGCCCACAGAACCAGTAGTTAAAAAATTAGAATTTCACCACTGAATGATACCTAATGATCAAGAAGCTATTCTGTATCACTTTGGACTCAGTGTTACCTGTTTTGTCCCATTCAGTGGCTCCCAGAGTAGAATTAGTGGTCATGTGTGACCCATGGTAACTATACACAATTGGGTGTTTATTTATTTAGCTGTGGTGATGCAGTGATTAGAATGCAGCATTTCAGGCTAACTCTGCTGACTGCCATGAGTCCGATCCTCACCAACTCAAGGTTGACTCAGTCTTCCGTCCTTCCGAGGTCGGTAAAATGAGAACCCAGATTGTTGGGGGCATTGTGCTGACTCTGTAAACTGCTTAGAGAGGGCTGTAAAGCACTGTGAAGTGGTATATAAGTCTAAGGGCTATTGCTAATGTCCTTCCTCCCTCCCTTCCTCTCTCCCATGGTTAGAATGCAGTATTGCAGGCTGACTCTGCTCACTGCCAGGAGTTCAATACTGACTGGCTCAAGGTTGACTCAGCCTTCCATCCTTCCGTGGTGGGTAAAATGAGGACCCAGATTGTGGGGGGCAATAGGCAGACTCTGTAAACCGCTTAGAGAGGGTTGTAAAGCACTGTGTAGTGGTATATCAGTCTAAGTGCTACTACTATTACTCCTAAGTACTTATGCCACCCATTTCAATGTACAGCTACACTGGGTAGGTTACAACATAATAAAAACATAATACAAAATACAAAACAATTAAAGTTAGGAAGATTAAATAAGATTAAGATTAAATAAATAAGAAGCTAAAATCCTGAATTAATGAATATCATGGTGATGTGTGCGTGTGTGTATCAGCCAATTTGTAGTAAATGCATGGAACACTCTACCTGATCCTGTTGTTAGTTCCTCTAACCCCCATACCTTTTACCTTAAACTGTCTACCGTGGACCTTATGTGTTTCTTAAGAGGTTCGTAAAGGGGGCGTGCATTAGCACACCAGCATGCCTACCCTCCCTGTCCTACTGTCCCCATTTATATATACTCTTTTTATGTGTTTATGGCTATGTTTTGTTTATTTATATCCATTTATTTGTGCCATTTTTTCATGTGTTTTCATACTTGTTACTTTGTACCTGTTGACAAATAAATAAATAAAATTTAAAAGAGTGACAAAATACAAATAAAACCATCCTTAACTTAAGGGCTATTCAAGACTCTTTGCAGTTCTGTTAGTTTTTCAGCCCAGACTATTTCCCATACTTTTAAATACCATTGATCGAAAAAAAGGATGTTCTTTAGTTTTTCCAATATTTTGCTGTAGTATATCTGACAGCTAACAACAAAAATTGAATTAAGACTCGTTTTATACATCCCGGGGAGAGAGGGAAAAAAAGGACAATAGGTTCTCCATCAATAATTTACTGCACCCTGGCAGTAAATATATAACAATAAATTAGATAATGATCAACTCTGTAATCCTATAAAAGTCCTTTATTTTCCTATTCTTTGATGGTATTGTCTTCGCAGGCTTAAAAGTGGGGAAATAAAAGAAAAGGAGAGATCAAGAACCAACATCTGTTGCTTTTTTTTAATCTCAAAACATCTAAAATATATTTTGAGTGTAGATTTGTAATAATAGGGATACAGTTCTTAATGGTGCTGATTTAGAGCTGTAGGATCTTACTTATGGAATAAAGAGATATTCTTTCTATCGCAGTGTAAAAGGTGCTTTTTCAGGAGGCAACTAGACTTCCTTTTTTTTTTCTTTTGAAGACATTTCGCTTCTTATCCAAGAAGCTTCTTCAGCTCTGACTGGATAGTGGGGAATGGAAGGATTTCCCAATGGAACCTTCTTGAAAAAAGAAGCTTCTTGTTGTGCTTCTTCAAAAAAGCACAACAAAGAATGTTATTTCTGTGCCAGCTCAGGAAGCTCAAGCTGCCCAAGGAGATGCTGATGCAGTTCCACAGAGGAATTATTGAGTCTGTCATCTGCACCTCCATAACTTTCTGGTTTGGCTCTGCAACCCAACAAGACAGACATGGACTTCCGAGGATAATTAGAACTGCAGAAAAAGCAATTGCTACCAACCTGCCTTCCATTGAGGACCTGTATACTGCACGAGTCAAAAAGAGGGCCGTGAAAATATCTACAGACCCCTCACATCCTGGACATAAATTGATTCAACTTCTACCCCCAAAATGATGCTATAGACATTTTTTTCTTGAACACCATCACTCAGCTAAACAAATAATTCCTTCAACACCGTCAAACCACTCACTAAGTCTGCATTACTATTACTATTAGTCTTCTCATCGTTCCTATCACCCATCTCCTCCCATTTATGATAGTATGACTGTAACTTTGTTGCTTGTAACCTTACGATTTATATTGTTTCCTAGTATGATTTGATTGCTTATTTGTACAACCAATTTTGTTGTATTTATTTTGTGCAATGACAATAAAGACTGTACTATGACTATCATTAAGTGTTGCACCTTATGATTCTTGATGAATGTATCTTGACTTTTTATGTACACTGAGAGCATCTGCACCAAAGACAAATTCCTTGTGTGTCCAATCACACTTGGCCAATAAAGAATTCTATTCTAGTTTATTCTATTGGATGAGAAGTGAAATGTCTTCAGAAGAAAAAACAAGAAAGTACAGTTACCTCCTGAAAAGCCAACTTTGGGACAACTATGACCTAGAGGACAGAGAATCTCTATAGACTTTTAGACATACAATTTGGGATGAAAATGTTTTGAATGGTGTGGGAGCAGGAATGGATTTGCAGAGGAAAAAATGGCAGACTACAGGAACCAAGAGCACCACTCAGGTGACCCTGAGGACACAGATAAACCTCCAAGGGCTTCAAGGACCATCTAAAAGGATGCAAATGACCAGCTGTCTGCAAGGCATATAAATCCTTCCATTCCCCACTATCCTGTCGGAGCTGAAGAAACTTCTTGGGTGAGAGGCAAAATGTCTTCAAAAGGAAAAAAACAAGAAATCCAGTTGCCTTCTGAAAAAGCACCTTTGCGACAACCATGACCTGGATGATGGAGAATCTCTATAGACTTTTACTCACAGTGTAGTTCTCTACCTCCTAAGGAGAATCAAGTTTAGGACAAACTTGATTTTTGTTCCTGAGATTGATCTGACTTTTCGGAGTGAATAAACAGCAAGAGATTGTTTAATTGCATAGCATTGGTGAAACTAAACAGATGCAGAGAGCTAAGTGGAACAGGTTCCATCACTCTGATCTTTGAGATAGTCCCTCCACTTATGACCACAGCTGAACCCAAAAGAGCTTTGTTGCTTTGCCTGTTATTTTTTCTCAACATGCACAACCAATTAGAAGTAACCATATAGTATTGTTTGGAATAATACAGTCCCTTGACTTACAACAGTTCACTTAGTGACGGTTCAAAGTATTTTTGTAATGTGGTGACCAAAACCGGATGTAGTATTCCAGGTGTGGCCTTACTAAGGCTTTTTAATGTGCTACTGATACTTCATGTGATTTTGGTTCCATGCTTCTGTTTATGGCTGGCTCATGTTTAACTGATCATTAACTAGGACTCCAAGGTCCCTCTCAGTAATGGGATTCAAATAATTTAACAATAGCAGTTAGACATATACCGCTTCATAGGGCTTTCAGCCCTCTCTAAGCGGTTTACAGAGTCAGCATATTGCCCCCAACAACAATCCGGGTCTTCATTTTACCCACCTCGGAAGGATGGAAGGCTGAGTCAACTCTGAGCCGGTGAGATTTGAACAGCCGAACTGCAGAACTGCAGTCAGCTGAAGTAGCCTACAGTGCTGCATTTAACCACTGCGCCACCTCGGCTCAACCAGTTCTCTACCCTAATGATGTCTTCCAACAACCAGTTCACCAAACTGCCCAGAAAGTTAACAATCGGTTATCCCGAAGTGGTGCGAACTGCCTGAATCCCACCACTGGTTTCTCTCACAGTTACTGTTTTTGAATTAGGTTTCACCTAATATATATAGCTTTTGCACTCTGCAAACCTCCCCCAAACAGCCCATTTTTCATGAAAACGGGCCCATTTTTTTTCAAATAAAAGGCATGGATAGCCATGGGGGGAGGGGCTTGTAAAGTGCTCCTGTGGGGTGTGTGTGTGAAAATGAGCACAAATGGTGCATTGTCAAAAAAATTGCATGCATAGCCTTATGGGGGTTTATAGAGTGCTGCTGGGGGCTGGAGGGGCAAAAAATGGTCCATTTTTTGCTCATTTCTGCCCTCCCCAGCCCTCAGCTCTCTGAAAGCCTCCATAAGAGTATGCCCGGCCATTTTGGTGAAGGGGCAGGGCTTCAGGAGGCAAAAAAATGCGGTATTCAATGTATAAGATGCACCCAGATTTCCAGCCTCTTTTTTGAGGAAAAAAGATGGGTCTTATACTCCCAAAAATACAGTATATGTATATGTGTTGTGGATCAGCAGGAGCTGTTGGAGCTGCCACCAGACTCTGACAGCGAGGGGCCCTATGAGTTGGCTCTGGAGGATATGGAGGACCCTGGACAGGGTTCCAACTTCGAGCAGGGCGCAGAGAGACTGATTGGCCACCAGGTGGCGCCTGAGGCTTGGATCAGTGGGGAGGAGACAAGGGAGAGTGATCCAGAAGCCAGCAGTGAGTTGTTCCTGATGCCCGGAATCAAAGAGCTAATAGGCATCAGGAACAGTTAGTACAGGAGGTAATTGCACTCAGCTGGTGGTCATTAAGCTCCTCTCCAGACTATAAAAAGACTGCTTGTGCACACGCCCCTCTCGCAGAAGTCAACGCATTGACTAAAGAGAACTTTTGTAACTAACTTGGCAGGCTGGATTGCTGCCAAGGTTTGTCTGCGTTGCTGCCAAGGTCCTTATCTGTTTGTTATGCTTGGCTTTCAGCCACCGAGGTTTTGGTTTCTTGTTATTAAAGTACATTCCAGTTAAGCTTGTCTCGGCTTTCGTTACTGGATGGAGGAGGGTGTCAGAACATATATGTATATGTACATGTACATGTACATGTACATGTACATGTACATGTATATGTATATTTGTATGTATGTATCAAGGGTAGGTTCCTGCCAGTTTTAACCTCTTCTATAGAAGAGGTTCCACAAATCTACAGTGCTGTTTAGAACCAGTTCCAGCTCCCTCCCCCACCGCCCATCTGCACATCATCAAGATGAAGAGCGAGAAGAAGAAATCTCGGAGTTGACGTCCACAAGTCTTAAAGTTGTCAAGTTTGAATACCCCTGGGGTTTTTTTCTAAAGGGTTAGGGGTGCAAGGGTCTTGTAACTTGGGAGCTTTAGGTCTTGCACACTTCAATGCCAGAGTTCCTGAGCCAACATTTTGGTTGCTAAGCAACAGCGTTGTTAAGTGAATTTCACCACATTTTACAAGTTGGCCACTCCCACTCAGTTACATGGCCAGCAAGCCGCTCCCACCTGGTCACATGGCCAGCAAGCCACTCCCACAAAGCAGGCCACACCTACAGAAGAGGTTCTAAAATATTTTGAAACCCACCACTGGTATGTATGCATGCGTGTGTGTGTAGTTGAGTTTAGTTGTAGTTGAGTTTATTTATAGTGTATAGTGTATAGTTTATAGTTTATAGTGTATAGTGTATATATGTGTGAATGTGTGTGTGTGTGTGTACATGTGGTGGGTTCTGGATCCCGTCGCAACCGGTACGCTGTGATGGGGCCAGGTGTCCACCATTTGCACGCACACTGCATGCACATGTGCACCCATTGCCCGCGATGCTCTAGCTGCTCAGGGAAGCATCGCACAGGTGGCGTATACTCCGTGTGTGTGCACAAATAGCCCAGTTGGGTCAAATACAGGTAAGGAGGGCAGGTAGCCCTTCGAAGCACCGTACTGGAATGGTACCTGGTGCTCCCAGCAGGCACCGGTATTGATATATGTAAGATTGAGATTGTCTTGGCAACGTTTCGGCGAGGTCTCACTCGCTATCTTCAGGCTGGTGTTTTGGGCTTAAAGCGTGGTCGGAGCAGCCATCCTTCTATAAATCTTGGTGTGGGGGTGTGGAGTGCTGGCTTTGTTTTAGTAAGTGGAATGATTGGTTGTGTAGTTGTATCATGATTGGTAGATTGGTGCTGATTGGTGCTGGCTGTGTGTCCGTTGTTGTTTCATGTTGTAATGGGCTGGGTGGTGGGTGGTGCTCGTTTGTTGACTAGGGCAGGTTTACAGATGTCTGGTAGGTGGGAGGTGTCATCACATTTGTTCATGTTGTGGGGGTGTTTCTCTATTTTGATAGCGTCCATAATTATTCTCTTGTTGAAGCGTTCAGTTTTGGAGATTAATTTGGTTCCTTCAAAATTAATTTCATGTCCTGTAGCTTTAAGGTGCTGGAAAAGGGAGGAAGTTTTTTCTTTTTTTCTTACTGCGTTCTTGTGTTCTGCGATGTGTGCATTTATTCTCCTGTTTGTTTGTCCCATGTATGTTGCAGGGCAGATTTTGTATGGTATTTTGTAGACTCCTTGGTTTTCTAGCTGGATTTTGTCTTTGGTGTGTGTGTGTCTGTGTGTGTGTGTGTGTTCAGCCAGTTGTCATTTTTGCAAAATAGTTTCAGCATGGAATTAACTAGCATTTGTAACTGCAGACTCTATGGAGAGGTAATGAGACCCACATTTTTTTGACAGGGAATTATGCACAAGGAAAACATTAAGAGGGCCTGTGAACAACTCTTCTGTTCTTGCTTTTCTTAACATAGAGAATAAAGCTAAATTGTCCCTTCACACCAGTATCCTTTTTAAAAGTTCTTGGATTTTGATCTGTCAGTGGGATTTGCTGAAAAGGCAGAGTTTCCTTCCAGTAATTTTAAGAAAAGCTATCATCAAACTGTCAACAGCCTAAAAATTGAGATTAAAACTACTAGAGAGAAATCTTTGCTATTATCAGGGTTTCAACTAAGAGCCTTTGAGCAGAAAGAAAATATTTGAAAGGTCTCAAATGGACCGGCTCCGTTTCTTTTGATCCATCAGAGTAACATAGAGGAAGGGGGAATAGGTCATTTTTAAAAAAATAAAAGCTTAAACACATTTACCTGGGTTTGCAGACAAGTCAAAACACAGCGTAAAGAAAGCACCTGTGTTTTGCATACTGTTGTAGATTGCTTGGAGAAATCAGAAAAGTTTTCTCTGAGGTGAATGTCTTCCATTCTTCCCCTTGCATGCTAAACTTTATCATGTGCTACAAATGCCGGGTCAGTTTCCATAGCTTGTTCTGTTCTTGAGAATTCTGGTTTTTGTGCCCTGTCTTCCTGCACATGCGCACATGACACACCCTGCCCCCCTACACATCTGTGCACCCCATTTTGGGCCTAGTAGGCCTCCCTGCAGCCTCCTGGGATAAAAAATGAGCCGCTGGGGGGAGCACTGCACCCCCATGCTCCCTCCACGCCTTCCACATATGTGCGCACAACACCTGTGCCCCCCCACGCATGTGCTCACATCTCCCACATGCACCCTGCCCCCCCTACATAAAGTGACCAGATTTTAAGATGGGTAAAGCGGGACACCATTGACGGGGGGTGGGGGCTCGGAGCACCTGAGCTGTAAAAAAAAAAAGAGGGCTGTAAATGGTGCTTTTACAGCCTTCTCTGACCAGTTTACAGGATGGAAAGGGGAGGGAGGCGAAGGAAGGAAGAAAGGAAGGAGAGAAGTGAGGGAAGGAAAGAGGGGAGGGAGGCGAAAGGGAGGAAGGGAAGAGAAGGTAAGGAGGGAGGAAGAACCCGGCTTTCCCAAGAACGGTCTGCTGCGGGCCAGGGTGGGCGAACCAAGAAGTTTAGATGGGACTTCGCTGGCGATTGCAAAGCAGCCTTCCCCCAATTGCCTTCCCCCAATGCCCCCAACCCTTTCAAAAGCCACCCCCATTGCCAGCATCTCCCAACTGGATCCCCTCCTGCCTCTCCTCGACTCACCTGGACCAGGTTGCTGATGGCGGCTTGCACGGCATGGCTGCAGGGAGAGCAGTGCCCAAGAGAAGCGGGCAAAAAAAAATTCCAATGGCTGGGCCACTTGGCCCGGGACCAAGCCTCCTCCTCGCTGTGCTGCCCCTGCCAGAAAGCCCGCCCCTGCCCGAGGCCACCGGACGGCTGTCGCAAAAACGTTGCGCGTTGGCCTGCGCATGCACAGGAGGGAAGGGAGCCTCGCCCCTTGTCGGGTGCTGCAAGCGAGCCAAGTGGAGGGAGGGAAACCACTGCCCTCTAAAGGCCACATCGGGAACTACACTTCAGAGAAATAAAAACTTTTTTTTAATGGCGTCCTTTTTAAAATTGATGATTAGGCGTCTTTTCTTTCTTTCGGAAAATTGGGACTTTTTGAACACGCCGCGGGACACGGGACAAATTTTGAAAAATCATGACTGTCCCACCAAAAACGGGACGTCTGGTCACCTTACACATAGATATGCGGAAGAGACCCGAAAATCAGCTGGTTATCAGGAGGCGCATGCGCATGTGCGATGAAGCTGAGCTGGGGTGCCGGCTCACGTGCCTACAGGTTCGCCATCATGGGTATAGCATTTCCTATTTTAGCAGGGGGCTGGATTAGAAGACTCCAACATCCATCAATCAATCAATTAGATTAGAGTTGGAAGGGACCTTGGAGGTCTTCTAGTCCAACTCCTTTCTCCAGCAGTAGACCCTATACCATTTCAGATATTTGGCTGCCCAGTCTCTTCTTAAAAGCCTCCAGTGATGGAGCACCCACGACTTCAGAAAGCAAGCTCTTCCATTGTCCTCACTGTTCGGCAGGTCCTCCTTCATTCCAGGTTGCTTCTCTCCTTAACTAGTTTCCATCTGTTGTTTCTTGTCCTGCCCTCTGGTTCTTGGGAAAATAAGCTGACCTCCTCTTCTTTGTGGCAGGCCCTCAAATACTCAAATATTGCTGTCATGTCACCCTAGTCCTTCTTTTCTCTGCACTAGCCATATCCAATTCCTGCAACCATTCTTCATATATTTTTGTCTCAGGCCTTTAATCATTTTAGTTGCTCTTCAAGTAAACCAGAGAGGTCATCTTGACATCTTTATTTTTTTTTGTAATGTGGCAACCAAAACTGGAAGGAGCAAAGTCTGTTCACCACCTTGAGGTATTTGTAAAAATAATAAAGATGTGAAACAAAATAGTAAAATAGATTGCATTGGCTGGTGAACATAGATGCAATTCATCTTAAGCATTTTTGAGTAAAGTAACAAACTTTTGCAATAGAACAGTGACTGTATTTTTAAAAACACATTTTTTCACTGTAAGAGGGGGTTTAATGATCAATATATGTAATTATCTTCCTGCCACTGATTCCTTGTGTTCATTGCTCGATATTCACCTTTGATTTCTAGCAAAAATATTGCTTATAGCAGTTATCCTAATATTAAAACATATTTTACAGGAATATATACCAAATGTTATTTACCAGAAAATAACCCTCTTTAAAAATGTGCCTCAGTAATATCTAGATATTGCCACCCTAAATGTTAGTAAATGCAATTTTATTTTATTTTTATAAAAAAAACTTTGTCATCTTGGGCACAATAATTTTATCCAAGGTGTTTTTAAAACTGTAATCTAGACCAAGTGTTCTTAGAAGGGTTATTTTGTGTTCTGATGTTTACAGAACCATTACATAAGTTCTGTGAATTTTATGCAACTTTTGTAACAGTCACGTATTTTATCTATTTAAAAAAAATACAAAGGAATGCAACATTTATGTTTTATTTTACTGAATAGATCTATGTACATTAGATTTGGGAACATTATTTATTTTATATTATTATTTATTCAAAGAGACTCTGTTTTCTCAAAAATAAGACCTCCCTGGATAATAAGCCCTCCCTGAAAATACCGCAACACAGCAGCAGCCGTGAGGTGACCACGCTCACCGCCTCCTGCACCTCAAAAATAATAAGACCTCCCTGGAAATAAGGTCAAACGCTTACTGAGGGGGGCGAGTTCCAAAAGAAAATAAGACCCTGTCTTATTTTCGGGGAACACAGTAGTTAGGCTAGACTCAGTGATCCAAGATGCTTCACAGAAAGAATGAAACTATCTGCACTCCAGATTGCAATTATAATTGTGACTGGATTATAATTGTGTAAATGTTGTCACTAACATAATTGCTTTAGACCTTCTGTATATCAGCTTAGCGTATTACCACAATGGAGTCCCAAGATTTATGTTGCTAAACAAGATAGTGATTGAGTTCCCCCCCACATTTTACGACCTTTTCCTGCTACAGTTGTTAAGTGAATCACTGCAGTTGTTAAGTGAGTATCACAATTGTTAAGGGAACCGGGCTTTCCCATTGACTTTGCTTGTCAGAAAGTTACAAAAGGGGATCGTGTGACACCTGGACCCCTCAACCGTCTTAAATATGAACAGATTGCCAAGTGTCTCAATTCTGATCATGTGATGATGAAAATTGCAGCAACAGTCAGAACAACGAAAAATGGCCATAAGTCACTTTTTTCAGTGATGTGACATGATAGAACAATTCCAGTATTTGAAAGGCTGCCAGAAATAAGAGGGATGTCAATTCATTTTCCAAAGCACCAGAAGGCAGGACAAGAAACAATGGATGGAAACTCATCAAGGAGAGAAGGAACCTGGACTTAAGGAGAAACTTCCTAACAGTGAGGACAACTAAACAGTGGAACAGAAGTTGCCTTCAAAAGTCGTGAATGTTCCATCACTGGGGTTTTTTAAAGAAGAAACTGAATAGCCACTTGTCTAAAATGGCCTAGGGTCTCCTGCTTGAAAAAGATTTTGGACTAGAAGACCTCCAAGACTAGAAGTCCCTTCCAGCTCTATTGTTGTGGCCCGCCAGTGGCCACCAGAGCTAGCAGCAGACAATGAGGAGGTTAGGGAGGAACATGGGCCAGTCCTGGAGTCTGGGGAAGGCTCTGATGAGGGCTCTGTATCGGAGGCAGAGAGGGGGCCAGAGCTGTATGCCAGTTATCAGCTGCCTTCAGAGTCAGACATCAGTGAAGAAGAAAAACATCTGGAGCCTGTTCCCAGTGTGCGCATGTGCAGAGTTGCCAGATGATGGAACAGCTAAAGAACAGGGGTCGACTTGGGAATAAAGCCACAGGTAGACGATGAATGGCCCATCCCAAAGGAAATAAAAGAGGAGCGAAAGGGGAGTGGAGTTTGCAGGAGGCAATTAGTTCACTTAATTGGTTCGTGGCTCTCTGAGACTCCTTGTCAAGTTTTGCAGCATCGGCCTGGCACCTCTCCAAGCCAGATAAGGTCTGTGACTGTAAATCCTCCCTCGAAAGACTTTGCTGGATGTGAATGAGTAGAATTCACAGGAAATTAATAAAAGGGGTTTTTCTTGGGACCAGGAGTTTGCTTGGGAAGCCTCTGTCAGAACATCTATTCTGATTGATTGATTGATTGATTGATTGATTGATTCTGATTGATGTTGTAACTGAGTGGTCACTATACAAATATGTTGTAAGTCGACGGGTATCTGTATACACTGTAATATTAATTATTCCACTTTTATTGTTACAGGATTCCATGGAAGATATTTCTACCACAAATCAGATGTCCTACACACCTCTGCCTTCTGGGACAAGGAACCTCACCCACCACAGAGGTAAACAGAAATTCAGCCATGCTTATGTAAAGCCATATTTTTGTGAATTCCTATAAAGGCTAAGCGTTTTCCTTTGATCATTAGATCTCATGCCAGCTCTGTTCAGTCGGTCGGCCGTCTGAGGATGATGTACCATCCATAAGAATACTTGTCTAAATTAGAAAGTCGTTATTTTAAACCAGCGCCAATAGTCCTCTCTATTGGCAACAGCTGAATCTATTAGACTTTTTATTTCATCAAAGAAACGATTACTGGTAGTCTCTCTTAACAAATATGTGTCACTGATGAGCTCAAGTAATTTGCAACTCTCTTGGTAAGAAAAAACATTGAAACACATTTCATTTGCAGTTTCTGTTTGCATTCATCTCAGTACTTTTCCTTTCAAGTCAGTCTTTTTACAAATCAGTAATATAAAAAGCATAGGAAAAGGATAACCTTCCTGCCTTCCTCCCTCCCTCCCTCCCTGCTTGCCTGCCTTCCTCCCTCCCTCCCCTGTCTTCCTGCTTTCCTTCCTCCCTTCCTCCCTGCCTTCCTGTTTCCATTCCTTCCTTCCTTCCTTCCTTCCTTCCTACCTACCTACCTACCTACCTACCTACCTACCTACCTACCTACCTACCTACCTACCTACCTTCCTTCCTATTTGCCTGCCTACCTGCCTTCCTGCTTTCCTTCCTCCCTCCCTGCCTTCCTGCTTTCTTTCCTTCCTCCCTCCCTCCCTGCCTGCTTGCCTGCCTTCCTGCTTACCTTCCTCCCTTCCTGCCTGCCTTCCTGCTTTCCTTCCTCCCTGCCTGCCTGCCTGCTTTCCTTCCTTCCTCCCTTCCTGCCTCCCTGTCTGCTTTCCTTCCTCCCTCCCTCCTTGTGTCTTAACAATAGAATATTGATGGATTAACTCCTTGTTAAAACGCTATGGGAAAATTTCCTATGCAGTACAGGAAATATTGCAAACACATTCTATTTGTTTTTAAAAGGTGAAAGTTAGTGTTTTCTGTTCTTCTACAGCGGAAACAAATGACAGTGGACTTGATTTGCATATAGAGAGAGATTCTTTTTTGTTTATTTTTTCAATGGAAATTGTACGGAGGGTAGCAAATACAGCAGCCAAAGAAAGGACTACATGCTTTATAAGCAGGTGCACAGGAAACACAAATGATCCCTTTGGATATTAGGTTATCTCTTATGATCTCCTAGGACTTAGGAGAAGATCCTGGAGTTCTTGAAAACAGTCTGGGACTTGAACATAAAGTTCCAGAGAAATAAACAGCTCCAAATCTCCTTACTAAGTTGATTCATGGTGATCTCTGACCTACATTTTGGAAATGTATTTATTATGGTTAGCATATTGTTCTTCTCCAAATCTTTTTTTCTCCCATACAAAGACCTGCGCGCCTGTGAAAATGTGCTAGAAAGTTTAAATGTTGAATGGAAAGAAAGTTATGGATGAGTCATGAGTAAAATGATTAGAGTGTTTAGGGTCATCATAGTAACCTTAAGAAGAAACTAACTTGGAATCAGATCCTGAGAATATAATAATGGAGTGCTTGGTGCTCTCTGAGTTTTATTATTTTCTTGTAGATGTTTCATTGCCAAATTAGGTAACATCATCACTATTAGAAGGGAGTGGAATTTACTCTTATTTTTATATAGTAGTGTTGTGGCCCGCCAGTGACCAGTGGAGCTGGCAGCACAGTGAGGAGGTTGGGGAGAAACCTGGGCCAGTCCTGGAGTCTGGGGAAGGCTCAGATGAGGACTCTGTGTCAGAGGCAGAGATGGGGCCAGGGCTGTCTGACAGTTATCAGCTGCCTTCGGAGTCAGACATCAGTGAGGCAGAAGAACAGCTGGAGCCTGTTCCCAGTGTGTGCATGCACAGAGTTGCCAGACGAAAGGAACAGCTAAGGAGCAAGAGAGTAAAGCCACAGGTGGACAATGATGGCCCTTCCCATAGGGAATAAAAGAGGAGCGAAAGGGGAGTGGAGTTTGCAGCAGACAATTAGTTCGCTTAATTGGTTCGTGACTCTCCGAGACTCCTTCCCAAGTTCTGCAGATATCGGCCTGGCAGCTCTCCAAGCCAGATAAGGTCTGTGACTGTAAATCCTCCCTTGAAAGATTTTGCTGGGTGTGAATGAGAGGAATTCACAGTAACTTAATAAAAGGGGTTTTTTGCCAGGACAAAGAGTCTGCTTCATGGTTTGGGGAAGCCTAGGTCAGAAAAATTAGTGGCTTGCCCTGTCAGTATTGGTGAGACTGTTCTTGGTGGTTCCTTCATTAGGCTTGGTGTTGGCTGTTAGCTTGTTTGTCTCCTTGATTGGGCTGTGTTTTAATTCTTGATTCTTGGTCTAGTGTTAATTTTTGCGTTATCTCTGCTCATCTGGGTGTTGATTGCAGGTGAGGAAGTGTTTTGGTTTTTTTTCTTTCTTTTGGGCTTTTTGATTGTCTGTTTTGAATGCTATGTAGCAGAGGTGGGTTGCTCCCAGTTCAGCCTGGATTGGGCAAACGGTAGTAGCAGTGGACGTTTCTGCGCATGCACAGAAGTGTTGCACACAAGCATGCATGCCATGAGCGAACCGGTAGTAAAAAAAAATGGAAACCCACCACTGATCTGTAGGTAATGTGTAATCTTATTCACAGCGGGAAAGCTCTCAAACTTTTAGAAGGAGGGAAATGTAGATATGATCTTATTTTGGTGAATTTGTTACACATTTAAATATCCTATGGAGGGGGGAGGGATTTATAAGCAGTGCCTTAGCTAATGTTGGAAGAAATGTCCTTCTGGGTTCAGTTCCAAGGGTGGGAAGGGAAAAGACACTGGATTCATGGAAATTGCTTGGAAAGAAGGTTTATTGATGATGGACAGGACCACATGGTTTGAGGTCTTGGGGGAAAAAGGGAAGAGATGCTGAGAGTGCTTGTGTGTTATGCCCTCTCTGGGCTTTTGAATTTGAGCTTGCATTCTGATTGGTTGTCAGACTCCCATGGGGCCATGCAGGGGCAACTGTAGGCTGTCCTGAGTCCCAAACTTGGTTGAGCCTTGCTGGGTGATGTAATCTTCCGAGGTGCCATGTGGTGAGTTGGGTAGAGGGCTAATCCTATTGTGTCCTGAGGGCCATGTCTTAATCCTATCACCCTGGAGCTGAAGGTGGGAGGGGGACAGGAAGCTGGAGGGAGGGAAGGTCTTCTCTGACACTCATATTGAAAGAAAGTAGGGAAAGATGACCTCTGATGAACTTGGTGCACAAGCAAATAAACTCTTATGTTTGGGGGATGAATGTGACTGCTTTCCAAACGATGGTTCAACCTTGAGCAATGAAGAAGGATGTAGACAGACTTAGAACACTGGGACTTATCCAACAAAATGCAATTCAATGGTGAGAAAAGTCATATTCTACACTTAGGCCTACAAACTTGAAATTTGGCATGTATGTTCCTCTAGGCTTCTAGGTACTTGCTAAGAAAGGATTTTTCGAAATGACCATCAGATCATCAGTATTTCTTATACAGTATTATATTAACACACGTCAATTCTAAGGAGTTAGATGTTCTACTCCCCTCCCCACCTAAAAAGAACTCTGTTCCAACTGCCAGTTGCCTTATATGGGTGTAGCCAGTGCATGACTCATCCGGCCTGCGGGCTGGCCCAATCACATGGTTTCATAGTATCCAGTTAGTGTCTGAAATAATCGCCACAACTGGAATAAAAATAATAAAAGTTTGATGATAATATTGAGGGAGGGGGAGGCTTCACTTCAGTTTATTTTTTTCAACATGTGTTACTATTAGCATGTATCATAATCTTAGCAAGCCCCGATGAGATGGTTCTGGGGAGGGTTTTTTCCATCTGAGCCCAAAGGAAACTCAATTCACATCTGCTTTTGCTCCTTGCCTGAAGATTCCGTGCTGTGTAAACAAGCCCCTTTGGAGAGGGTTGATAGTTTTAAATTTCTGGGCATTTATATCTCGGAGGACCTTTCATGGACTATGAATGCTAACATGTATGCAAAGAAGGCCCAGGAGAGGCTGTACTTCCTGAGAATGTTCAGAAAGATAAATCTATCCCAGCATCTACTTCTGACCTACTATCACAGCACCATTGAGAATGTCCTGACATACGGCATTCTTGCATGGTATGGGAGCAGCTCTGCAGTGGACAAAAAAGTTCTACAGAGAATCATTAAAACTGCCCAGAATATCATCGGGCTCCACCTACCAACTCTGGACAACACTTTTGCATCTCGCTGTTTGAGGAAGTCACACAACATTCTCAGAGATTCCTCCCATCTTGCTTACAATCTTTTTGGACTGTTGCCTTCTCGCAGAAAATACAGAACAATTAAAACTCGGACCACACGTCTTCTGAATAGTTTTTATCCCAGAGCTATAATGGCACTCAACAATGAACTCAAGGGTCACCATCAGTGAGCTGTTGGTCAGCATTACTTGGCCTGTTGTATGGATGCTTGGGTGGTTTAGGGGCGGGGAATTTTTGGTGGGAGGGTGGATGTTTGGGG